>NC_051437.1:23972090-24040202 GCF_001649575.2 Kryptolebias marmoratus
TTAGAGACTGTGGCTGAGAATCTAACCCAGTAGGTTTGATGCTCCAGCGAAGGTCTGGTCTCAGCTGAAGGCTTAAGTAGTAGCAGTTCTCATTAGCTGGATCTGGATCACCTGTGAAGGGAAAGGCTGGAGGAGCCGCCCCAAGGCGGGGCTAAAACTCCAGATCCCTACAGTTTCTGTGCGCTTGTGGCCTGTCTGTTAGCAAAATATCTCAAGAACCACGGGACAGATTTTACTGAAACTTTCAGGAAATATTAGTTTGATGTGCCTCCACAACTGATTAACTTTTGGAATCAATCCAATTCAAAATAGCAGCCACAGCCAACAATAGAAAGCACAAAATTTAATGAAATTTTACAGATATCATACTAAAACTGGTTTGACCGAATCAGCTCTAACTCTCTTGTTTCTCACCATAAAATGATCTTACTCTAAAAAGCGGTGGGCGAGATGCATTCCTTCAAGTAATGCTAGGCCTTTAATTATGCCATCAGATCAGATTTTATGATTCTGGGTAACAACAATCAGAAGATATAATGCATTTGTTCTCAGAATAATCTACAATGAATGTTTGCTTGTATGTACAGGATCTAACCATCGCGGAGCTTTTTTTACTCCTTGTGCTGGCATTCCTGTGCTGTGGGATCGCTCCCATTCAAATAAATAACAGGGTAACGTTATTTTCTACACAGTCGGTCTTAAGATGGCCTTAGAGTCACTTTAGACTCTGACTGCTAGAGATTATCTCGATCCCTGAACTCAACCACTACAAGCTAAATAAAATCAAAAAGAATGCACTCCTCTGATTACAAACGTTTGCTCATATTTTTTTTCTTGAACTGCACCGAAACAGAACTCTCTAGGATCGCAGAGATGCGAGTCAATATAGCGTAATGTTTCATCAGTTTCCTTTCATATTTCAGGACTCACACCTGCTAATGCTCATAAATCTATTCTCTTAAGAATCTAACAAGTCCATACGTGCCCTTTTCCTGGACTGAATCAGCTTATCTCTCTCTCTCTCTGACCTTGTGACAAGGAAGTCGCCGGCGCCTTGGATTCTGAGAAATATCAGCAGTGACTGATTGGTGCAAGTTGCAAAGCCTCAGATAAGAGCTGCACACACCACATAGAGGAATGTCAATATTTAAGTATTGAACTAATCTGTGAAGTAGCAAGCAAAAGGCCCGGCAAAGACAGATCATGGGAACTTTGTCTCCCATGAGGCTTTGTCCTTCACTTCCAGCTGGCTGCATGTTCTCTGCTGAGGATGCCCAGAAATAGTGCTGGCTTTATGTGGCGACTGTAAACCGAGAAAGGCTTCCACTATTTTCCATCTTCACCCGTCCGCTCCTTTTAGTGATTCACAGCACGCGGGGTGTTTTCTTTTTCTTTTTTTTTTAACTTCTCCTCCTCCTTCCATCCACAATGGAAAAATAGGAACAGAGCAGCACAGTTAAAGTGTAATGTTAGGATTTATGTTGACTCCTCTTCCGAGTGCATCAAAGCTGATTTTGGTTTACGTCCCTGTCGTCAGCTGTAACGTGATGATCCTCGCGCTGCAGGGGCTGAGTGTGTGGAAGTTTGAGTCTTGTCATTAGTGCTGTAAATGACAGAGACACACGGAGGGGCAGAGAAAGAGCAGGAGGAGAGGCTGAAGCCTGCTGATGATAGTGGGAGTAGAGGGGGTTTAGATGGAGATTTGAGCCATACCAGAGCTTTACTTGCAGGCCACAATAGCATGTGTGGTGATTGTGTTGAAGGGTTGGCGTCGAGGGCCTGAGCCTCCCCTCTGTGGACCGTTGTATGTGGGGGCCGCGGCTTTCCCTTCTTCTTGTGGCCCCTTAGATGTCTTTGTTCCCCAGGCGCAGGCCTATTAAAAAAGAAATAAGGGGAAAAGGAAAACATTACCACAGCACTGCTCATGTATGACCTCTCCCTCCACCGCTGCCCTTTATTTTTACATGTTTTATTCTTTTTTGTTTCATGTCCTTCTGGCAACACTCGGTGTCACGAGCTGGTCTGCAAACCGGCAACGCTCAGGAATTTACATCCTTGCTAATTTTAGCGATGGGTTCCTGACCAGAAAACACATCCTCCAATTTCTGTCTATATTGGTCTTTCTTGCGTCTTTCCGTTTCTGTTTCTCCCAGCAGCTCTCCGAGGATTATGCAGATTTCTGTCCGTAAGCCCAGTCTCCTCCAAGCCCCTTCATTTTCCCATTTTCTCTCTGCATTCTGGAGGATCTTAAATGTCCTGATCTAAGATTACACAGAGAGCGCAGCCAAAGCTCCTCTCCAGATTTAATCCATGAAAAAATAAACTAAGCTGCATGAAGCAGATGCTGTAAAAATATAATAAGGAGAAACTAATCATTTCCAGAGTGAAGCACTTCCCTTCGCCTTGCTGCTGAGAGCTGTTTGATGTCACCACAGACGACATGAGGGGGAGCGGAGCGCAGTAACACAAGCTGCTGTTGACATAAGATCCATCTCTCTGCAGACACTTTGTATATTTTACAAACGTCCGCCTAATTCACTCCATGTTTCTGATCACGCTGCTGATGTCACCATTAAGGTTCTCCCAGAGCTGCCTGACGAGCGCCTGGCTGCTACAGGTTGGTCTAGATGGTAATCGGGGGGGAGGGGAGATGTTGTTCTCTGCAGAAATGACCCAAGAGCTGAACCAATTTCTTTATCAGCTGTGATGCTTTAATGAAAAAGGGCGTTTTAAAATGAAATCTAAACATTTACGAAGACAGCGTGTCAAATGTGGGGTCAGTGTTTGGGGGTTAAAAAGACAAAAAAATGCTGCAGATGCAAAAACAAACTGGTTTTCGGTTCTTGTTTCTTGTTAGTTCATGTTTTTTTCTTTTTCAGGTAGGGAAATGATTCTTTTTATGAAGTAGTTAAAAAAATAGAAGAAATTAATTTCTATAGCACTGCTCTAAGAGAAAAATCACCAAGTACATCACAGTAAAATAAATAAACTAGAAGAAACAATATAGGAACCAAGAATTCAAAAAAAATAAACATAAACAACTGTATTAAAAAAACAATCAACAGTAAACTGTATTATTTTTAATATTTTTTTGTTTAGAAAAATAAAGTTTTGTTCAAATATATGTTTTTGTTTATTTGAAATTGGCAAATAAAATGATTTGCTATCTATCGTCTGCTACTTAACCCAATTAGTTATTTAAGTTAGTAATGTGAAAAAAGCAATAAATAAATAAATTGTAGTATCTTTTCAAAATCATAAACAGCTAAATATTTCATAATAATACAGTAAAATACAATAAAAGAAATAATATTTGAATAATAAGCAGAGATAAAAGATTGTATACAAAGTTCTAAAAGTAATAAAACAGTCTAAAAGACTATAAAAGTAATATACATATATTTATATTGTTTTTTTTGTTTCATCATATGATTTCATTTTTTCCTCTTAATGCAATAATTATAAGTAAAAAAACAAACAAAAGAGACACAATTTTAAAAAGTTATGTTGTTGTTTCATAATTTCAAATATTGCCTGATTGTTGCCTTCTAGTTTTAATTATTTTCATTATGTTCCAGTTTGTGTGTGTGCTCAGAGTTGGTTTGTCTCTTTTCTTTACGAACACAGGTTTTTAAAACTTTGTGAAAATCAATCTAAGGGTTCCTGGACTTGTTCCTGCCGTAGTTTTAATCTGATAACTCCTGACTGATCTAAATCTAAACCAAATGGGAGGATAAAGCGACTATTTGAGAGGGATGAAGACAGGATGAGACACTTTTATCATCTACAACTTTGCCTTTAGGGAAAAAAATGCTGACACACTAAAAGCTCAGGTATTCAGAAGTCATAAAACATAAAGCTGTAAATGGATGTATGAGGAAATGTTAATACAAAGATAACAAAAAGAAAACACATCAGGTACAGGAATGTTGGAAACCTTCCTCTTTGACAGTTGAGATGGTTGAGTAATTCCTCAGCTGACTAATGATGAAACAATTCTTAGTGGGGAAAAAAACTGAAACAACTAGTCAGTCAACAGCAAGTTAACGTACGTACGTGGATGAAAATCTTTCCATCTTGTTAGAAGTTGTCCCTTTTCTGTCCCACGTGCTGCAGGTCTGCACATAAACGTTCTGCAGCCCTGAAACTTTCCAGACCCTCTGCTTTCTACATGTGAGGCCGCAATTGTCTGCAATAAAACCTGACTTTTTGCAGGCGTTCTCCTGCAAGTTCTCTGTCATTAAGCCCAGAAAATTTGTGAATAAGCCCTTGTTTTAGCAGAGCAGGTAATTCTCTGCAGAGCTGACAGTGAGTGAGCGTGCCTGATGATGACTGATGCAGCTTTATTGCCTTGACTGCCTCTGCTTTATTTTCCAATCGTTTGTCAGAGAAGCATGTACGCATGTATGTTAGGCATGAAGGTAAAAACAGTCATTACAGATAAATATGGCAACGTCTTCCTGTAAACAAGAGACTGATTTCCACAACAACCGTTTCCAGTTGTGACAACATCTTTATTCTGAACATGTTCTCCATGTGTGAACAGGTCGCTGCAGAGAATATCTGAGCCGATCTTTCCTCATATTCTCCCATGCAGGGGCAGATTTAATCAGTCTTCCAAACACCGGAATGGGCCCTCCACCTCTTTTATTTTTTCACAGTTTTAAACTCAGAATTATTGTAATTTATGCACTTTAAAGTCTTCACTTATTGATGACGTCTAAAAGTTATTCCACTAATTTTGTTGGGGTTTTTTTCTTCTTTTTCAGACTAAATTTATATTTACATTGAACATTTTGCCTTGCTTTCTCTCTTTAATCCTCTTGTAGGTGTACTAGTATATTTGCTGTAAAGGTTATCTTGTGTAAAGCAAAGAAACACATTTTAAAGTCACCTTGTTGCACAGCAGTACTCCTGCAGTGTGCAAGGGTTTCTGCATGTTATTTTACAGCTTATCTTCCTTAGCATTAATGCTAACACTTCCTGCAGCTTAGATCTGGTTTTATGTTGTCAGTAACTGGCATAAACATAGCCAACCCAACTTTTGGGTTAGAAAAATTCTGTTTAAACTGTTTTTTTTAATTATTTCCACTGAGGTAAATTCTGTTTTTAAAAACTTCACCCTGATGCAGGTATCGCTCAAAGCCATTTTACAAATTTGCATTCTGTGTCTGTATCCAAAGCTAACTATAACATAAAATTATGCTGTAAGTTAATTGGATGTTGGAAATGTAAAAATAGCTCAATTCATCCGTTACAGCAGTAGCAGCAGGACATCGGTGGTGATGCAGCCACAGTAGCTCAAACATCAAAGCTCTTTGTATATAATTATACAACATGATATAATTTGGAGATAATTAAAGTTGTAAAGTTCATCTTTACCTTCCTTCTACATGTGTGCCACTATGTGTCGCTTCATATTTATGCCTCATACCGAGGATTGAGAAGAACACTGACCACTCCCTCACACACAAATCCATGGACAAAAACAGAAAGACAAAACCATTGAGAAAAAACTGTCATTGTTTTACCTTTCTGAGCCAGCAGCACATTTCTCTCTGCAGCTTCACGGCTCTTTTCTCCTGCACAGCTATTCTTTGTCTCGATGCCCCCCTCCCTTGATTTCCGCCTGTCTGCATATGTTTTGGAGGTCATTAATCGTCCCCTGCACAACATGCACCCCAGCAGATAATTATAGTCATTAAACCAATTAGGGAGCACATGGAGGGGAGGCCCTGAGGCCTAACACTCCTGTTCGTCTCTAACAGGACAGCCGAGGTGGTCTGCTAAATCTTTGGCAAAGCCTTCAAAAAAGAAGGGAGTGAATTACTTCAGTCCAGCTTTGGATTAATGCAATTTCCTGTTGGTGTAGCCTTGAGAGACCTTGCCAACTTTGCTGCAGGCCAAGTAACCAGAGCCGCTGGGCAGCAAAAGTCCTCCTTATTTTCAGATCTTTCTTTTCCGGGGCGTAGCAACCATTGAGGTTGGTGTCATCAAAATATGCTCTCCTCAAAGTTAAGAAAGATATTTTGGTGCGTCCACGTCAAAACAGAAAAATAAATTTGAAGTGGCAGGAAAGGGAGGGAAAAGTGGTCAATCTGCAGACAGTGGTTTTCAGCGTGCCCGGCCTATCATGGGATTCTAGAGCTAATATTATGGTTTCATTGTGCCTGACACGGTGGGAGTTCTGGCAAAATGACACCATAACACGATTTACATGCAACTGTGATGACTTAGTTGTACAGACAAATGGAAGTGAGACTTCCCGTCACCGTTCGTGCCTGGATTTAGGCCACGGAAACTTCCTCACACTTTCTCAGAAAGTTAAACCAGATGACAAGCTGTCTCGTGTCATCTGAGTGTGGCATTTGTCATCTGACTTCTGCAAATAAAACATGAAACACAGTGAGCCGTTCAGGTTCCCTGCTGACTTATTAATGGCATATAAAAGTAAAACAGATCCTATAATGGCTCCAGGAAACACAAAGAAAAACATAAAATGCTTCAGTGTTCTTGATAAGATCATGACATTTGGGTCCAGAGGGACCAAACCAGCACCTTTAGTCATCTAATAGTACGGATTTTAGAAACCAAATGTGAAAAAAGCAGGAAGAGGATAAAGTCACAGCCTAATTGGGTGCATGTGGAGGTAACGCTGATTTTTTTCTACCATTCAAAAATGCAGCAGAAATCTCTAAAGCTCACCGACATGTTGTGTCCCATTACCATATAATCCACTGTCCAAATAAAAGAAAATTCTTTGGTTTTACTCTTTGTTTATCAGAAAATACTTTCCTGGCAGCTATGCTAAGCTGGGCTTATATCTCCTGATAAAGAATCATCGACATCATGTTCCCCGATGAGGCGTGCGCCTGCTTGTCGGCCATTTAGGAGGGGTTAAAATATAGAAGAAACTGAAATGTTTCATGAAATTCAGATGTTACTCTTCTCATTTTTAATGTGTTTTCATAACATTTGGTTAACTGTGGTCATCAGAAAGTAACCATGATACTTGTTAGATATTCTGATAACCAGTGATGGATCTGTTCAACTTAACTCCCCAATACTTAACCTTTTAAAACCCACAACTACCTAAAAATTATAGACCACATAAAGTGTAAATAATGTAGAATACATGCCACCTTGCAGTTGTCATTTACTGCAATAAAAATATATAATGTAACTAGTTTCTCATTATCTTTGCATTTATTCTTTTTATGATCTGACTGCACTTTATACTATATAACAAAACTCAAACATTTATAACCAGTGAAATTGGAAAAAACAATTTTTTTGACTAATAAAAACTTTATGTGGGATTAATAACAGCTTCACTGCACTTTAATGAATAGACAAAAAGTAAATGAAATTAGTTTCAGATTCACCAAGTAACCAGAAGAGAACAGTGTTTAATTTCTCATTTTATAACCTTAGTGCATAATAATCAGTCCACAGGAAAATAATTGTAGTTCCTCTTTTTTAAAAAACTAAACAAAGTGAGGTTTCAAAATTTTGATTTGGAGAAAAGGTACAAACTAATGCTTGTGCAATCATGATAAATTCACAAAAATGTAAAATTAATGTTTAAAAACATGGAGTGGCTGAGCAAAATCAGTCTCCTGTGGTGACAAATGTATCTGAGTGTGGTGCTCTTAAAAATAAAATAAACGTGTAAAAACAAGTTTAAGCTGATTGTTTAGCTGCCTTTTTACCAAACTGGCATTTAGTTACAGCGTTTCAATGGTATTTAACTTTTGTTTCTCTCCTTTTTAACCTTAACATTTATTTACAAATTTGCAATTATGAAACCAAAGTGTAAAAATGTTTACATTTAAGTAGAATAAATGAGATTTATGTTTTACTCTAGATGGAATTGTGACATAGTCTTTGTAAATACACAGACTGTGCTGTACATATGGTTTTATTTTATTTTTATTAACCCAGAGAGCCCCAAACAAGTTAACAGTGATGAGCTGTATTAGACGCCTTTGAGTTGGTAGCAACTTTAAACATAAAGGTATTTGTTTATAAGCAAAGTTAAAAAATGTTTTTTAAAATTTAGCTGCTTTTGCCAAATGTCTTGATCAGTCAGGCGTATTAAAACTAATTGACATGATGCAACTTTAACGTAAGCAAATCCTTTTTAGTTTTCACTTTAAAAAAAAATTGGACTCTTTTCTTCTTGAGTGGGTGAATTTTTCTCAGAACCCACCGACCACGGGAGCAGGACCATACAGTGTGAAACGTGAAGCAGGGTGGGGTCTATAAAAAGCACGGTGGTCTGTCAGCTTGACCTTGTTAAGGATTTAAAAATATGCCTCCAAGACAGTTATCCTCCATGTTTCATTCAGAGTGGGAAATTCCAACATTGAGACCGACTGCAGCAGGAAAGAGAACCTAAAGTTCCCCAGAAGCTGGAGTAAATCTTGTCTCGGATAAAAGAGTCCACTTAATCACACATGTTTTTCATTACAACATGTCAGAGTAAAGGAGAGAGAGAAAATATGCTGTTTCATGAATACTTTGCAACATTTCAGAATCATCCGCTGTAAGGCATCCAGCCCTGTCTTTGGCTCAGAGGACCACAGAAATGATGCTGCTGAGCTGCTGCGGTTTCCCACCGAGGAACATCACGTACAGACGCAGATCGTTTAGTTGGTAGCTTTGCAGCTCATTGAAACGAGGCTTCATTTCATGTGAAAAGTGAGTCAGCTCAAAGCAAATCTATATATCTGTATATCTGCATGCCTTCAGCATATCATGGAGTAACCAAAAAAAAAAAACAACAACCTGAAAAGAAATGATTTGTTTATTTTAAAACAATATGCTAAAATAGCATGGGCAGATTTGTTGGTACCATTAAAGAGGCTATTAATCTTTGCATTAAACTCATTTTTTAAAAAGGTTTTTAACTTTAATTGTCACAGGTGTCTTCAAGCTTTTCATCAGATCATCCTTCCTCTTTTCCTTTCAGCTGTTCCCTTTTCAGGGGTCGCCACAGGAAGTCATCTTCCTCCATCGTCTTCTGCGTCCTCGGAACAAACAGCCACTCTTTGGCATCTTTGTTTGCACCACACTGAGCCTGGAGCAGAGAAAGCAGAGGTGAGAGCTGTCTGAGCAGCTCAGAGAGAAGCTAGATATCCATGTTACAGGTAAAGTCTGCAGGAAGGTCTCCAAGCAGCCTTATGTTCCTCTGACCACAGCTGACGATATTAGTAAACAGTGTAAGTTTCATGGGACTGTAGCCAACTTTGCAGGATGTAGACGCAAAAGGAAATGCAACCCCAGGTTGATCAGACGGATAATGCGAAGGATAGAAAAAGAGCTAATAACACCATCCAAAACCATTTGAGCTGATCTGTAAGGTCACATTTTGAATCATAATGACCTAGAAGTATGTATGTGAACTTTCAACTCTTGCTGTCTTTGTGCTCCTCAGATCAAACCCTTATATTCTCATCAAACCAAACTTATGACTCCCACTTGTTGAGAGGAGCATCAGCGCACAGAGGAGGCACTGAAGGAGGTCAGATCTGGGAAACCTTTGTGATAAGGACATGGGGAACATGGGCATGGTGAGTCTCTGATTATCTAACAGCACAGAAATGGATTTTTCTGGTTCATGCAAGAAGCAGAATCTAACCCCGGGGAGGCGAGTGAACTCTTTCCTCTTGCTGGACTGAATTATTGATGAAACACTTTTCAAAGCTCTTTTCTTTAATGTTCGAGCATGTGCCGTGTTTGATTCAGTGATGTATGCACAAGGAAAAGGTTTGAAGGTTTACGAAGAAAAACACACCTGGAATCCTGCTGCTGAAGATATTCTGCAGCAGATTTATGCACTTTGGGCTTTTTACCACCAGAGGTCAGGCTGCTCATGAGGCAGTCACTAAGGTTTGTGTTTTAACATGAGACTCAGAAACCCGAGGAGACTCAAGGACAGATTGAAAGGAATGTTCCAGAGAAATGTAAGATTCTCTGTTAACAGTTATGGTCCAAAAACTGTCTCAATGGCATCTCCAAGCATTTTCTGAGGTGCTCCCACTAGTCTAAAAAATATTTCCTGAGTCCCTTGATGGTTTTTCAGGGTTCAAACAGCCTAAGGCTCAAATTTTGGGTTCTTTCTTTTGGCATTTTATTTTCAAAGGTTTCCTCTGAGGAGCACAACGGATCTCTGAGGGGCCCAGTTTTTCTTGAAGGTTTTCTAGTGTTTCCTCAGTGTGTTCCTCAAGGAGGTTTCAGAAACACACAGGGGACTATCAGCTGTGCCTAATAAAGCTTTTGGCTGTATTTACTGTTGTCTTTAATGTCTCTAAATGGTCCCGGGGGGAGAGCAGATTTCTAGAGAGATTCCCACAGTTTCTTGATGAGGTTGTTGAGTTCGCTGAATTTCAAAGTTGTTTATGCAAAAAAGGGGGACTCCTGGTACTCAAGTGATTTCAAGAAACCAAAAAGATCTTTCATTATTTATACATTGTTAAAAAAAACTAAGATCAAGTTATCAATAAGAATCTTAAGCAGATTTTGATGAGGCCATTTTAAATTATTTTATGTTTCTGTTTTTAGTTATCATAATGGCAAGAGCTGAGAAACATTAAATTAGACCATTTATTTTATTCTCCAAAACCCTTTTTTATCTCTAATCTGTGAAAGTGTTATTTGTTTCCTGACATCTGCTTCATTTAATTGTAAAGTCTGTTCTTAAAGAGCAGAAAGAAAAAAAAAATCTCCTGTTGAAAGGAAAAACAAACCCATCAGCGGCTTTTTTTCTATAACAGTGAGGTCAGCGTCTATTGTTTGGCTAACTTTATCATCTCAGACCTCCTGTATCAATCCAGATCTGTTTTTTTTTTTCCCTCCCCCTAATCTCTTCCTTTGGCCAATTAGTCGGGAAACAGGCATCAAAAGCGTAGAGTGGAGTGGTCGCCATGGCAACAGGATTTTCCCCACATCATGGAGGTTCTGTTGGTGTGGGTGATGTCACAACAGCCCCTGTTTCACCACCAGGCTGATGCCAGGATGAATCTGCGCCAGACGGGGACGATAACAGCCGACGAGGGAGTGCTGATTGTTTCATTTCGGGTGTGAGAACACGAGTCACATTATGGGGGTAACATGGCTGCCCGTGTCCTAATTGGGACAAAATACAAACATGATTAACATCTTAAAGTTTGACAATGTTGATGGGTATGTGGTGTATACAGGATTTTTTTTTTAAATGAAGCTGTTCAGTGAATTAGGTTTATATTGTGAAGGAAACTCAACTGAGTGATTGTAAAGAACTCATTATGGTGGTAAAAAAAAGAATGGGTAATTAATGTTTAAATAAACGCTAGAAATTCAAAAGGCTCTACAAATTGGAAAGCTTATGGCCGCTAGAGAAACTGACTCTGCAGAAATTTGCTGTAGAAGCTGAAACTGACCTGAAAGCTAAATGTTGCAAAAGGCAAGCTCAAAAATAATAAATGTGATAGTTAAATGTTAAAAGTAGAAAAACAATACCTAAAACAAGCAAAATGGCAGCTAAAGGTAGCCCAACACTAGCTGAAAATAACAAAATGCTGGTTACAAAGGTTTTGCTTAAAACTGTTAAGGTGTATCACAAGATAATTTTTGTAACAGCCACACACACACACACACATATGCAGACACAGGCAAAAATTTTAATGCCTTTCACCTTCGGCAGCAGGTGATAAATAACTTATGGGTACAAATTTCTGTTTAATGAATAACAATAAACCGAGATAAAAATCCAGCTGATTTTAGCTATGATCTCATTGTAAAGTAGACAGAGATGCTTATTTTGTTTTGTAATAGTTTACTGATACATTTCTTTATAAAATGTATACATTCAGTCTTGAGGATGCTCTATAAGATTTTTCATTGCCTCCATAATTTCCTTCAGCTATTATTTCTTAATAACATGTCTTTGAAAACTGCAGCCAGGGGACACCCTGATAGGACGTTTTAAATTCTTCCCCCGTTCTGCAGAAATAAATTAGCTTCACTTTCAGATCCTCAGTCAATTGCTTAGAGGAGCCTTTTGTTGTTAAGTGTCACCTCAGAGGTGAGTGGAGACTGGTTTCTGCACTTTAATCATCTGACACGTAATGACAGCTATTGGCTTTCCTCAACAGGTTAATTGTCATGACTTCATGTAGGAGCAGTGAAGAGCGGACTCGAAACAAACGTCGGAGGGAGACGAAGGGAGAAAATAATTAAACTTTTACTTAAACAAAAGCAGAAAACCAAACAGCCAAAAAAAAAAAAAAAAAAAAATCCCAGTGACAAAACTAATGGAAGCATGGCCGGATGAAAACAAAACACTTAGCGAGATGACAACCGAAACACACATCAGAAACAGAGACAGATGCAGCAGAGAACAAGTGAAAGCCCAGGAGTGTATTTACAGAGAGATGAGGAAATGCTGAGAAAAACAAGGAAACTTGAAACAAGAGAATCAGTGTGAATGCTGAATGTCTTTGCTGACATTGGTCCAACAAACTGAAACTGGATGGTTAGATCAGCAAAACAAAAGCTAAAAGCACAAAGTAGCAAAACATTAGTAAAAAGTTCAAATTAACCAAAGAAAAGGCGATGGCTACAATTTGCAAAACAAAAGGTAATATAAACCTAAACATTTAAGAAAATTCAACCTGCTTTTATCATGAATGCTGTTAGGACCTAAAGAGTCTCTGAAGAAAACCAAAACTTGCGATCATCACATGAAAACGCTTCACGAGATCAGGTGTTCTGATCAACCTGTTATCTTCTGCTGAAATCAGAATCAAACAGAGGAAACTAACTAACACACACTCTGAAAGATGCCCGGCACAGCTCCGTGAACACACCGTAAGGTTAGAAAGCATCCAGTGAGACGGAGAGGGAGAACACAACGGGAGGGGAGCAGAAGCTGCAGAGGGGAGGGGATTCACAGTCGTCAGCAAACAGGCATTCATGCTTTCTCCCTGATTTCCTCCCTTTCTCCCCCCCCCCCACACACACACACACACACTTTATCGCTCTCTCACCTCTCTTCTCCTATACAGAGAAGTCAGCCTGTGCATCAGCCTACAGTCTGTTTGCGTTTAGACTCCCCCCTCCACCCACCACCCTCCACCTCGCAGCCTCAATTTTTCACTCTCCTCTGCGCTGAGTGATACCTCTGCTGCTGCTGCCGCCTTTTTCTTCCTTTCTTCTTGCTTCTCTTCTTCCCCCTGCTTCTCCTCATCTTCATCTTCAGACCACCATGGTGAACAGATAACCGCCTGGCTGCACTGAGACCATGGGTGCCTGCCTCTGCAGAGGTCACAAAGGTCAGTGTCTGAGTCCACCTGCATGCGTTTGAAACGTCCGAGCAAAGCTTTGCAGAACGAGCTGACAGCAGCCACAAAGAGTTATGAAGTTCTGAGGAACGGCTGTTTGTTCAGAGCTTGAAAAAGTCACGTCACGAGATGTGTTTTGTCTTGTGGCTGAATGCAGACGTGGTTGAGGTGCTGACAAACATCTACGGGTCATTTTTAGCCCAACAGGTGTGTTTGTGTGGTGACGACATCAGAGGAAAATTAGGTGTGAGTAAAAATACTAATCTAAAAACATATTTACTTTCAGCAGCTCCCTCGCAGGTTTTCTTCTGTGCAAAAAGGCTTTCAAAAACAAGATTCAGGAGCAGGAAGGTCATGATGAGGATTGTGTGGCTTTAAAAATGTGACAGCTTCATCCCCAACTTGTCATGATTTGAAGATGTGACTCGAGTTGCAATTTTCTGTCAGACTTTTTGTCTCAAGATGGAAAAAAATGCAGTGCATCTCAGAAGCTGTTAGTTTTTTCCCCCAGGACAAACAGGAGATGAAATCTGTGCTGTCAAACCCTGACTGTCCCATCTTTCTGCAGTGACTCCAAACAACAATCATTGCTTGTGTTTTTACATTGTGTGTGTGTGTTATGTTCAGTCTGAGTTTGCAATGCGCTGAAAAGGTTCTGTAAAAAACAAAGTCTGTTTTTATTCAACAAGGGTCCCTTTTTTAAGGAGGCAGAGCGTATTGAGCGCAGGGCTTTCAAGCTGCAGGGAGAAGGCAACTACGAGACGACAGACAGATAAGGGAACAGTGTGTGTGTGTGTGTGTGTGTGTGTGTGCGAGAGTTAGAAACCCACAAGGGCAGCAAATTGGTTTAGGAATCATGATGTGGTTTCATGACCTGCTAGATGAGGCCAGAGATCAGATGAAGCCCCGTGCACCAGTGTGTGTATCTATCTGTGTCTTAGTGGCCATGACATAGGTAAATGGAGGGGGATCACTTGCCTCTTGTTGCTGTGGCGTTTCCATAGCGACTGCCAATTGTCCTGACGACACCTCCCCTGGGAAACCCCAAGCATGTGTTTATATTTCTTGAGTGTGAAAATGTGTGTGTGTGTTGACCTTCCTAATGATGCCAGCTCTCCACTGCATTGGCTTCCACTTCATTTCCTCTTGTCATTCACACAAACCTCATCACCATCAATTACGAAGCAAACAGGCCGAGCATAAACCGATGTGAAGCTAAATACGCAGAGGGGCTTTGGTTAAATGACTCTAACAGGTTTCAGAAAGTTCTCTGCCAGCTCATCCATTATAAATGAGCCTCACTTGACCCTTTGGCCACAAACACTCCATGAACCTAACGGCTGTTTGTGTGTGTGATTCCCCGCAGAGCTTCAGCTTCCCTTGTCGATGCTGCACCAGGCCGAGGAAGGTCAGTCATCTTCCTTAAAGGTACGAAGCAGCTTCCACTGCTGTCATGTATTATTGTTATTGCATTTTTTTCATATGTTGTTATTGCATCATTTAAACTAATGAAATCCAACCAACATGTATTTGTTTTTTGTCAGGATTTGGGTTTTTGTTGTTTTTTCTTTGTGATTTCTTTTGCATTTTTGGGTTATTGTTTTCATGTTTTGTCTTTGTATTGTTTCTGTCTTTTGTGTTCTGTCATCATTCACTTCTCCTCTGTTTATCTCTTGTCTTCCCACCAAGCACATCTTCACCTGTTGCTAATTGTAATCACTCACCTGTGCCCACTTCCCGTAATCCTCAGCTTTAAAACCTGGTCACTCTCTCCACTTCCCTGTTGGTTCATTGTCTCTGGTATGTCTCTTGTCTCTTGTCTTCTGGTTCCCTTGCTTTGCCTCGCCTTTTTGTTGTGTTTGTATTTTGGATGTTTGCTGCCACGTCAGCCTTTTGTTATCTTTTATTTTAATAAACTAGTTATTTTTTTTTAATGAGTCTGCGCTCTGGGTTCATCACGCTTTCCTCGGATCCTGACAGTTTTTAGGTTTTGGCTTAACTAGGAAGCACAAAACAGGTTTTTCTAGAAGTACACAACACAACAGTATTCATCCTGTCACGGATATTTATAACCCGTTGCCAAAATGGTGGGCAATCGTGTTTTTGCTCATGTGTTCATGTAGTAAAATATCTGAAGAACCACAAAGAAATTTTAATAAAACTCTCTGAAAATAATAATTTCATGTACCTCTACAAGTGATTAACCTTTGAAGCCAACCCAATACAAGATGGCTGGCAAATCCAACTGACCTTACAAAACACAAATAAAGCTATAATTTAGTCAGTTTTACAGATATTGAGCTAAAAATCCAGTAGTAGTAGTAACTGAGAGTCATTCCAACCCATCTTGTGATATTGCATGAGATTGCACATAATGTTTTTTTCAAGGTTTGGCCAAAACAGCTAAAACTCTGTCTTTACTCAGGTATGAAAGACTGGGGACTATGCATCCTTCAAGAAATGCTTGGCTTTTAATTTATATAAATTCTTAATTATATTTTGGCGACATGAAGTCCTTGATGTGATAGACAAGAATTTATGCTGATGTGATTCACAGTTTTTATGTTATTTACAAAATTGTACTCAATAATATACAATAATGTAGTTTTTAAAATGCACACGTTCAGTGTCGAGTAGACCTGTATGTGGCACTGGCCAAAAGTTTTCTTTTCTTTTTTTTCACATATTTCTTCACATATTGTCACAGCTTTTTAAAAATCCAATTTCCATTTTAGACATTGAAAATGTGACTCAAGCAAAAACATTTCATTCATGCCTCGAAGCCTTGGTGAGTCAGTAGATTGGGCAGCGGCACCCAAATGAAAAGTTGTCACTTCGTGAAATGTACTTGTCTAATTTTGAAGATTTGTTCTCACAATAAGCAGCCAGTCCAGGAAAACTGTTTCTTTGTGGCGCTTTGCAAAATGTTGACCAAGAATGAAGGGAGCCCAGACAAAAACCTTTTGGGGGCTTTTTGGTATTACAAATATTGTCTTTTAGATCTTCTTGGTGATGCAACCTTAGTTTACAGGAAATAAAGTATGATTTAGAATTATTTTAAAATATTGTTAATATTGAACATCTTTGGATTATCTACATTTTAAAATTCATTGTATGAAGGAGGAAACTGCAGCACTTTTTAATTTCAACTGTGTGGCTTGATGAATTACAGAATCATCAAGCCACTTTAAATATTTTTACTTCCCTTTAGTCAGTTTCTTTAAGCTTATAAAGAATTAAAGAAGTTTTTTTTCTTCTAACCCACAGCATAAAGTAGAGACCAACATAGTTTAGAAAAACGAGGGCCTTTTTAATATGATGACATTTAAATTACACAGTGGAAGTGCCAAATAAATAAATAAATAAAACAGAAAACAGCCACCAGAGCAGAGTTAGCTCCATGCAGTAAGAAAGTGGTGGAAATCCAACCTAAGCCCCAGGGCAGAAATTTTTCATTTTGCAGGGTGAACATGGACAACCTCATTAACGTTTATTAGGAAAGTGTCACCTGATGGACGTGAATTAAGCAAGAGGAGTTTGATTCAGAAGGGATTTGAAAGTAAGGGTTGAGGTGGGAGGTGTCATGCTAACCTAAATTATTATTAAATTTAATTAAATGCTGACGAATCTGAGAACAAATAAAGTGTACAGTTTGTTCTGCACCATGCCCTGAAATAAACCCATCTTGTTTGCACTTCTTTAAAAAACCTCACAAGTCTTTGCTATCGTCACAAGAATACTAAATGGAGAATAATCCACCCAAAAAGCTCCCCTCTCCATACTGACTGCATCTTCCTAGGTGTTGAGAATACCTTCTGTTGTTTGCACCTGATTCAGACTGAGTGTGAATGCTGCAGAATCTCTGCAGGTTTTCTTTTTCATTATCACTAGTTTGCATAAAAGAAAATAAAAAGTGGGGAAAGTGTGGGTTGAGTCACAAGACGTGAATGCTATAGGAGCATCTATTTAAATGGTTCTTTTTATGCTTGTATTTAATTTACATAGTTTGCTGTTGGTTTTGTGCAGAATCCTCCCCATCTCTGAAATGGTAAATGGATTACATTTAAAAAGAACTTTTTTTGCCTTGTTTGCCCCTCACAGTACTTTAACCTCTTCTAACCCCTTCACACAGATTCATATACAAATTGCTGGTCTATGCAATCGTTTAGATCCCTTTCACACCTGCCATTAATATCCATCCTGGGTGTTCAGATTGCATTCAGAAATGACAGTACAGGTGTGCACATTGAAAACATTTTCATTCAGACCAACTTCGGAGTCGGTCTGGACACATTTACCCGCATATGTTTGGTAGTCTGAACACAATCCATCCAGAGCCACCTACTGAACTGACATGACCCTACATAAGTAGCAGAACTATTACTTCTCTTGGTAAAAATGAAATGAATAAAGCACGAAAAGACTGTTTCATTTGCCAGCTAATCAAAGACAATCAAACAGCCGTCCTTGGGAATATTCTGAAGATACGGTATTTTTTTCAGCTAAAAGTTTTAATGGACTGTTTCTAAGACTTGTTCTTAATACAAATGTCAGGTTTGTTGAAGTTTTATTAATCGAAGAGGATTACCAGAATGCTGTATGGTGATTTTCTCCTCAGTTTAATGTTTCTTGATTGTTTTTAGCTGTGATTGGACCCATGGAAGTCGCTGTAAACCGTATGTGTCGTGTCAATCACAGGACAACAGTCTAAGTAGCGTTGTGCCCACACACTTAACCCTCCCATAACCTTCAGGTCAAAATGACTCGAAGTTACAAGGGCTTCTTTACGGCTCTCTCTTTTGAGGGCTTCAGGAGGGTTAAACACAACACCAGTGTTACATTCACACTGAAGCTGTGTGAAAAGAAAAACAGCTGATGGCTGGAAATGTTATGCATCGTTTTACTGCGGTGGGTTTTATGGCTTAAAATCTTCAGTCTTTGCTCTGATATTGAGCTCTGTGAAGTCACTAAGTATGAACCTTAATTTCTCCTATTATGACGGTTAGGTAATTAAGCATAACCCTCCTGTGGCCTTTGGGTCAAATTGACCGAAAGTTACAATGGCTTCTCTTCATCTCTTCAGTTACGAGGACTTTGCGAGGGTTAAGAGTTGTGAACTGAATAACTCCACATGATTGTGACTCGAATCATCCATCCATTCTTTTATCCACTTCTCCTGTGACTTGAATCATGTTAATAATATTCAGGAACATCAGTCATGTTGCTAAAATCACAGCCCACTGTGTGAGGTGGCTGCATGTAGAACGGGTAATTAGCATTCGACAGCTAAATGCTTTGGGGGTATGCACTTAATTGTCAGGTGTGAAAGTCCTCAATCAGAGCTGTCCACTTGCAGTCGAATCACCTAAGATGGATGTTAGAGCCAAGTATGAACAGGACCTTCGCAAAGCTTTGAACAGAGTTGAGTTCAGCGTCTCACCAAAGACAACTCAAAACAAAACTGTCCTAACAAACACAAAAATGACTGCTCTCCTTTTCTAAATGAAACATTTCTTTACTTTCAGTAAACCAAAATGTAAGTTTGTTTTTAACTTCTCCACAAGAGTAACTATGACCTTCTGGTTTCTGGTTTCTGTTTTTGTGCTCTGCAGGACGGTCAGAATCCCTCCAACGGCACCGTAGCAGATAAATCCAGCCATTATGACATCGGAGAGCTGGCTACATCTTCCTTGATGGGTGAGAAACACAAAAACAGACATGTTTTGTTCATGTCGTGAGTAATTAATGCTTCTTTTTAATGAATTTAAAACGGTGAAAGTTGTATTTGTGTCAACTGGTGGTTGGGAGAGTAAATTTCCTTTTTCCTTCATTTCTTTTTCTCTCAAACACCCAAACACACACTCCAGCATGCATACATGTATCCTTCCTCCATTAAATTCCACCTTTATATCTGGCTTCCTGCCCTTTTTATCTTTGCGCCTCATCCTCATTTTCTCTCTCTTTTCCCCTCATTTTGTGTCACTCTGCGTCATCTTTACAGCATCCCTCGCTCTGCAGGAGGCTCATTATTTTAGTTAATGTGTTGAGCCCCGCTGAACTTTCCCAAGTGAAAGCTCTTTTATTAGGCTGACAGTGTAATTATGAAGAGCATGAAAACCTCATGAATAAGTTAGACAAATACATTCAGGCGCACAGCGGAGATGCTGACACCTGCTCCGACACTGACAGATTCAATACCATGAAGAGGTGTTTAATAGGCTTTTAATATTTACTCAGACAAAAATCCCACATCACTTAGCTCAGCAGTCTGGAGACTTCTTGTGTCTGCAAACCAACAATAATCGCTCATTCCTTTTTATGTTAGGCTGTTGAACTGGAAACATTTAAGATGAAGTTGCAGCCATTTTTGTTCTCATGCAGCATTGCAAAATCGCACAATATCTGAGAATATATGTGTTAAAAATAAAGCTCACCTATTATCACATCAAACTTGAGCTCAATGAATTTGACTAAGGCTTAGTCACGTTTGTGTTTGCTAATACTGATTAGTTGTGACAGACATCTTGAAATGGGGTGATGCCAAGAGTTAATCACTTGCAGGTGTACATCCAATTGCCATGAATTCAGAAGTTTTTGTTTAGGATTTGTGCCTTGGTGCTTTGTTTTCAGGGGTTATGTTTTCTTTTGTTTCTGTTTGGGTTTCTTGTTTCTTGTCTTTCTCCACTTGTACCCAGTCAGCTCTTGTTTTCCTGCCACGCCCATCTCCACCTGCCCGCAATTGTAATCACTCACCTGTGCCCACTTCCCATAATCATCCTCAGCTTTAAAACCTGGACACTTTCTCTACTTCCCTTTGATTCATTGTCTCTGGTATGTCTCTTGTCTTCTGGTTCCCTTGCCTTACCTCACCTTTTTGCTGTGTTTGTATTTTGGATTTTTGCTGCCACGTCAGCTTTTTGTTTTTTGATTATCTTTTATTTTAATAAATTAGTTTTTTTTTAAATGAGTCTGCACTCTGGGTTCATGCTCTCCACGGATCTTGACACCAATAATTACTTTCTGAAAGTTTCACTAAACTCTGGCCAGTGCTTCATGAGATTTTTTTTTTTGCTAGCAGATAGACATGAACACACAGATACAAGCAAAAACATATTTGCCCCTTTTTTCCCCTGGTTGGAGGCTATAATAATCAGATCACATTGAGAAATGTTTAAAAAATTCAAATTTTTATATGATAGAAACATCAGCTGTAGCTGTGCAGCGTCTTTCATACAAGAATCTGTCTTGTTGGTTGATTGTTGCTGCAGTAAGATTTAAAGTCGCATCCTGTGAATATAAATATGTTTAAGGCAGTTTGGGTCGTGTGTCAACTGGTATTTAATTGATTGGTCATTTAGTAATAACTTTTCCTAAACAGATTAGCCCTCATAACAGGTCAGGTGGTTTTAACAAATCGTGACCTTAACATTACTTGCCTGATGGCGATTTAGTGAAATTAAATTGTCTTTGGATATCCATAATGACCTCTGACTGCAATACCAGCATGACATTTGAAAACCCGCTCTGATCTGTGGCTCTGCTGCTGCTTTTCATCGAACTGATCTTTCTGTGTTCGGTGTGTGGCTGAAGTTGGAGAAATACGGCATGTCGGCTTTAAAACATTTGTAGCTGGTTCTCATGCTGACTTATCTGCAACATTTAAGTGCTTAAACATTGCTTACAATGTTGTCACTACCAAGATCACCACAGTTTGAATTAAATTACAGCTGCGGCTGTTTTGGATGTACAAAGAGATAAAGAGAAGGAAAGTGTTTGAAATCGCTGCATTTTCAGCTGTTTGCAGTTTTCATCTTCTTTTAAGTGCCATTTCATATCCACTGATTTAAACTCGATCTGGCACTTCAGCTCTAGCCTTATATCCTCCCCCACATTAAATTTTAAGAAACACATAGAAACATCTTCAAAGTCTTTTTGAGCTATGAAGAATTTCAGGTTTTCTTCATCAAAGGAAAGCTCATTTTAATAAGGTAGATTAATGAGACAAGCTGAGAGCCAGCTTCCAAATGATCCACCAAACAATGAACCACGAGGCCATGGTTTTCACCTGGAGAAAGGTGAAACGCTCCCTCTGGGTGTGGGGTGAGTCTGGATAATCTCATCAGGTCCTCATCTGCAGAAATGAGGACGTTGTTTTGGTCTGTTGTGGTAAAAAAAAAAAAGAGCAAATTTCTTGATTTACTGGTGCATCTGCATTTCAACTCTCAGCTCTGGTTATGAGGTATGGATCATGACAGAAAGAGGAGATCCTGCATACAAGCAGACTTCCTTCGTAGGGTGGCTGGGCTCAGCTTTAGAGATAAGGTGAGGAGCTCTGTTATCTGTGGAGACCCCAAGGTAGACCTCGAGGGATTATGTATCCTCTCTGGCCTGAGAGCACCTTGGGATCCCCCAGGAGGAGCAGGAGAGGGATGTCTGGGTTTCCCTGCTGGATATGTTGCCTCCATGACCTGACCTTGGATGATTTAAACTCTCTCTCTCTTTTTAAAACTGATCTGGCATCTCAGCTCTAGTCTTTGTTTTTCCATTAATTCTTTAGTTAACAATTAGCACAAGGAAATATCTTGCTTTTTAAAATATTCAAAGTTTTTTCAACCATGAAGAGTTTCAGGCCGATTTTATTAAAGGATAAACTAATTTTAACCAAGTGGATCAGTCCTGATAAAATACAAAAAATAGAATAAAATTAGAGTATCACTTTCTTCTGCAGTCATGTTCTCTTTAGCTTTAGAAGTTAAATAGAGGCCTTTAATCAGATGGCTGCCTATTAAAGCCATAAAACCATTCAGGCCCTCTGAACATAAAGTAACAGGGCTGGGTTACAGACCGTATGTTCCCCATTTTAGTAACTGCAGGATGATTGCAAACACCTGATTATCATAAACACTTGAACATGAAATCAATCAGCTCAAGTGCAGAATAGAAACTACATAACAGCATGCAAAAGAGAAAGAAAATGAAATAGTAAAAGACACGCAATTTTACTCTCATACCTTAAGAGCACTGCATTTATAAGCTGTGGCCTCAGTGTAGACAGTTCACTCCTGCAGGAATGATTTCAGTCAGTCTCTGTCTCAAGTATTCAGGGTTTCAAGGACTTCATTTTAAATAAAAGTTCAGCTATAAAGTTTCATCTTTAAAGTTTGTTTCCTAATAGCTCACCTCACATTCTGCACTTGACTTATCAGAGCTGATGGTCTTCCTGTTCAGGTGTTTGCCATCATCCAACAAGCACCAGATGATGAACTGGGTAAAAATTTAAAAAGATAATTCGAATTTAAATTTTGACCCAATCAAGCAAATAAAGATTCTTTAATTTTCTTGTATAAAGTGTGTCTCAGAACTTTCCTTTTCCTTTTGAAACATACCAAATAGTGATGCAAATGCATTGTCCCTTCCTGTTGAACAGAAAGCCGGTCCATGCGGATATGATCTTCCTCACATTTAACAATCAGCCAGAACAGATCCTCCTAACAGAGTCATCGCTGTGTGAAAGCGGGGTGAGACAGCTGTAGGCGCCACATTGCACAACAAAACACAGAAAGAAATCTCTGTGGACTGAGCTCAGAGGAAAATAAAATAGTTGTGATATTTATCTCAGTTTCACAGAACCCTGACATCCAGCACTTTCCTTTAAACACTTTTTTTTATTAGTTTGTTTTGTTGTTTTCCTGTCTATTACACAGTGGAACCTCTCTTTCTGTTATTGACATTTTTCTCCTCTTTTGACCTTTTATCTTTTCAACCTTTATCCTATATATATATTATTTGCCCAGGTTTAATTTTCTTCTCTGAAAAATAACCAATGTATACTGTCAGTTTCACTTTTACTCTTCATTTGCAGAGACCTTTCTGCCCTCGTCTCCTGTGGTTAAATAAAATGATGGCTTCTCTGTCGTTTTGTTCAGGGATTCCACAGGTTATGAATAACAAATTATTGGAGAGACACAGGAACACAGAGACTCTGAGACTTCAAATACACTACTGAAGTTATTTTTTTAAATGGATATTTGTTCGTTAGAAAAGAATATTTAGACAGGATAGGTAAACGCTGAAATACCCAAACCAGGCCACTAGGTGGCGACAACGTTGACATTAACAACATGTTTTTAAAAATCGGTAAAAATGGTGCCATTGTTGTTGTAGTTTCTAACTCACGCACAGTACAACGCAAAAGAGGGCAGTCTTTAACACTGGTTAAATGTGTCAAATCTTCACAGATACACATAAAGTTTGGAGAGTGTAAAATAAATGTGCTTTTCTCACCAAACCCACAGTTTACCTGTATATGACACATGCAAATCACTGCATACTCTTTGTTTTTCCCTTTGTCTCTCAGAGGGCAGCAATAGCAATCAAGCCATTCCGCTTTACCTCCTCATCAAATTATCCCCCTCATTTCAGCCCACCTGATTTTTATCTAATAAATTGTATGAAGATGTATCCCTTCGCCTCTCTTTGTTTAGGCCTGGTGGCCACAATAAAGGAGCATATCACCAAGCCAACGGCGATGGCCCAGGGGAGAGTGGCTCACCTGATTGAGTGGAAGGGTTGGGGTGGATGTGGAGAGGCTGGGGGAGGTGGCGCCAGTTGGAGCGGAGGCTGGAGCAAAGGAGGAGGTGGATGGGGGGGGGTGGGGACCGGGCCGCAGGAGGACGAACAGTTCTACTCCCAAATGACGGATGAGTTCAAGGAAGCTCGCTTTGCAGCAGGTAAGACAAATGGATGAATTTAATTTAGATGAAACAAACTGTGGTCAGTGGAGGTGACGTGATGCTCGGAGCCCTCGGCCATTATTTCTGTTTGATTAGCTTTGACTACAAAATCAATAAACCTAAGGGTTTCCAGGGACAGTGACTTAAATCTAGTGCCCTTATTGGATTTTCCCTAATTTGTGATGTTGGTTGGACCTCTAGAGAAACACCAGGGGTTTGAGAAAAGCAATATCAAACCTGTTTGTGTTTTGTTTCTCAGGTGTAGCAGAGCAGTTTGCCCTGGCCGAGGCCACGATGAATGTTTGGTCCATGAGCGATAACTTGGAGCAGCCATCCACCAGCTTACAAGGTTGGTGAGTCAGTGAAGCTTTTAGTTTTAATAAGTGCTAAACCCTGCGAACGCCACCGAATACAAATGAACCAAAAGATTAAAAGACAATCAGAAGGTGGTCTTTGTCTGGCTTATCAATTTAAAGTAATTATCTGAAGGCTTTTGTTCTCTAAAGGATCTCAGAAAGAAAAGAAACACACCAAAGATTCAATTCTTGTTTTATAATAAATGTATTGTTAGAAATGTAATAAATAAAAAATGCCACCAACTATCTTGACTGATCTCAAAAATATGGAGCTTTTTCCAGTTTCATCTGTACTTTGATTTTAATGTTAATCCAGTATCCTTTAAAACTGTTGCAGCATTTAAACATGTTTTTTGTTTATTTTTTAAAGCACTTTTTAAAAAACTAAATACTTTTCATGATTTTGTAGTTTACTTACTCAGGTTTTTCAAAAGAAATACCCAGGTTTAATTTGGGTTTATTCTTGTTAAAATAACTTCTACTGTATTTTTTGAAAATCATTGCTTTCTTCAGATGCTTTGAACAATCCTTTTGTGTTTTCTGATTTTTATGTCATTTCACAATATAGTTATTTTTATTTTTTCACATTTTGCTTCTTTTGACATTTGTGGTTTACTCTACTCTCATGTTACATGTCTTTTTCTGTTTTATATGCATTTATAGGCATTTAATACAGATTGTTTTTAACTAAATTTATCTATGAAAATAATTTCTTTTGATGCAGTCTTTTACTTTTATCTGTATGTGTGTAAATGAACATTCAAACTGTGAGATTTTCAGTGAATGTTTTATCAAACAGAACAATTTGCTTGCTGCTTGGCTACGTTTGTTATGTTTGAAGGGATTAATAGTCGTGTGTTATTAAGATTAACTGCAACATGCTGAGCAGCAGCTGTTTCACAACTGTGACACCTCATTTTTATCTACACCAGCAGCATTTGTGCATTTATATTACTTTGATTCAAACAACTGGAGAAAACCCATCTGTCGTTAACACCTGTGAGTTTTGAAAATGACACAAATAAAGTTTGCAGCCTCAGTTTTTATGATGGCAATTTGCATAACTCTAGTAGTTTATCAAGAGTGATCAGATGAATTGCACTCGATGGCAAAGTCTCTCTTTGCCATGAAAATAATTTTAATCCCCTCAAAAACGTCTTCACTGCATTTCAGCTCTGACACAAAAGAACCTGCTGACATCCTTTCAGCGACTCTCTCATTAATGCAGGTGAAAGTGTTGAAGAGGATGAGGCTGAAGATCAATCTGTCATGATGTCTTAGATAGGAGGGGTGGAAATCATTGTTCTTCCTCTGTTAACCGTGGTTCCCTGCAAGGAAACACATGCAGTCATCAGTGCTTTGCACAAAAAGGAATTCAAAGGCAAGAATATTGCTGTCAAATCAACCATTTATTAGATCATTAAGAACTTCACGAACAGAGGTTCAATTGTTGTGAAGAATGCTTTAGGGCGAAAAAGTCCATCAAATGCCAGGATTGTCTCTTAAGGCTGGTTCAGCTGTAGGATCAGGAAACCACCGGTGCAGAGCTTGCTCAGGAATGACAGCTGGCATAAACGTGCAGTGAGACAAAGATTTTTGGAGGATGGTGTCAAGAAGGGTAGCAAAAAAGGCCTTTCTCTCCAAGAAAAACATCAGGGACAGTCTGATCTTCTGCAAAAAGGTACAAAAACTGGGCTGCTGAGGACTGGATAAAGTCATTTTTTTCTGATGAATCCCCTTTTCAATTGTTTGTGGCATCCAGACGAAATATTGTCCAGAAAAGAAAAGGTGAACACTACCATCATCCCTGTTTCATGTCAACCAGAAAGCAGCCTGAGACCATTCGTGTGTGGAGATGTTTCTAAGGGAGGGGGCTCAACCATGAACAAAGAATGATACCTAAACTTCTCCACAATTTAGTGACAAACAATTCCTTTTCCAGCATTACGGTCACTGTGCCATGAGGAAAAAAGTGATAAGTGGCTCAGAAATTTGGATCCATGCTCAGGGAATAGCACAGACTTAAATCCTGTTGAGAACTTGAGGTCAATCCTCAAGATGATGGTGGACAAACAAAACCCTACAAACTCAGACAAGCTCCAAACACTGATTATGTGAGAATGGGGCTGCCATCAGTCAGGATTTGGCCCAGACTAAAAACATGTCAGGGTGAATTGCAGAGGTCTTGAAAAACACTGCAAAGATTGACTTTTTGCATAAACTTAATTCTTAACAGCCAATGAAACTTATGAAATGCTTAAAAGTATATCATAGAAAGAGCTGACAAAAGGATCTATAGAGGCTGAAGCACAGACCTTTGTGAAAACCAATAACTGCGTCATCCTTGTAACCTTTGGCCATGGGTGTACATCAAGATATTAAAATAGTTTTGAAAGGTGTGTCTGATTCTGTTTTCCCTCCTCAGCTGCACAGAGCCACTTCCTGTCCAAGTACCTCCTTGACGGAGGAAGCGTCGGTGTTCCTCAGCAACTCTACAGCATTCACACCCAGACTTATGGTGACGATTATGGATCCAGCCTGGTTCATCCACTGCCGGTCAACTCAGTTTCTCCAACATCTAATGCTCAGCGGGACGTGGATCATCCCTTTGAGGACAGAAACACACTCACTGTAGAAGCTGCTGTGCGACACGTAGACAGCAGCTCACTGTCAGAGGATGATGTTTTTTACAACTAGGATTGGGGAAAATAAAAAAAGCCAGCATTTCTGATGGCTTTCTATGAAATAAGACTCTGTGAGAAGACTTTAAGACTCAACCACCAGCAATGATCGATACTGAAAGTAAAAAAACAGACACTTCAAGAAGCAACTCTTTAAAAAGCTTTTCCTGGAAAGATTTAAAGGCCTCATCCTCAGATACAAAGACTCCAAATAGTATTTTTTCTTTGGTTTAGGCCGATGCTTTTGTGAATTTACAGATTGACTGAAATATCTTAATTTTCTAAACACAGAACTGAGATGTAAAGAGTTGAATGACACGGGTGTAAATATCTTGTTATAAAGCATCAGTTTTATTCTATGTGCTGCATAAGGCTGTCTGTTTGTGCTTTGAATGGGTTTTCTCTCACACGGACAGGTTGAGGAGATTATCTTGATTAGCTGGCGATAAGACCAGGAAACTGAAAATGTGTTCCTTTGAGATTTCTCAACTGAACCAGAGAAAGTTAAAAAAAAATTGCACATCCAATTATCTGTCTGGGTCTGAGCTGTGATTAGCCATCATTCACACTTTTCTGTCTGAGAGCCACAGGTGCGAGGAAGGAGAGAAAAGACGAGCGTAGGATATACAAACAGGGAGGGGAGGAGGGCACAGCTGTACGTGTGTACCTGCGTGTTTGATACCGAGGTGGATGCTGAATGGAGGTGTTACAGCTACCCGTCATCGGATTCTTTCAGGGGATGTTTACTCAAAACGACATTGTGATCTTCTCTTTTGTTATTTGAGATCAGATGGTGGTTGTTCGGGAACAAAGGCTTTTTCTGTGGCTGGCGTGATCTCTTCCATCGTCACAGTGCTTCAGTAGAATGGAGACGTAATGAGGCTTTATTTATTGCTCCACTGCAAAAACAACATCTGTGGCGACTTAAGGATAAAAAAAAAACATGTCACAAAAAAGCAAAACCAGACAGATGTGCAACAAATAAGAAAGCCGCTTTTCATTAAGAAGATACAAATAAATATGCATAATAGCAGAAAGAAAATACGTAATTAAAATTTAAAACTCTTTGATACTGAAGACAGCAGCAGCTTTCCTAAAGTGGGTTTCTAAGGCATTTAATAAAAAACCTGCACCAGTATAAGATGCTATATTTCAGGATCATGGTGATCACCCACAGACGAAAGGCAAAGACAGACAAATCTGTTTTTGCTTGTGTCTGTCTGTCTGCATGCCTGTGTATTCGTGTCTGAATGTTGCCAAAATATCTCACGAACCACTGGATGAATTTCAATAAACCCTGCATAAAGTAATCACTGCATTTACATCTAAAACTGATTAACTTTGGAAATGAACCTGATTCAATATGGCTCCCCAGCCAACTAACCTTAGAAAACACAACACTGGCTCTAATTCAGTGAAATGCATTCCATCAAAGCCTTTATTAAAAAAGGCCTTTATTATTATTATTATTATTATTATTATTATTATTATTATTATTATTATTATTATTATTATTATTATTATTATATTATGGCCTTCTAATGTCTGAGAAGTTTTAACTGCCTGCAAAATTGTTTTTATGGTGTGAAGCAGTAACTGTCTAGTTCTGATAAGTTTATTGTTATAATAAGTTGATCAAATAAGGACGGGGAAAAGGAATTTATTCAAACCAAAGTTAAAGACCAATAATTGTAAAGGTTATTTAAATCTAAAAGTAAACTCTGTTTATAGTTTCTACATATGCTTGTGTACATGGACTGTGAGACATACGTTTTGTTATCTGAACCAGCCTATGGAGGGGGTGAGGGCTCAAAAATGTGTCACCATGTGGACAAGACACATGCTGCATGGAAGCTCCTGGATGTTTTCCCAAATAAAATAAAATAAAATAAAATAAAATAAAATAAAATAAAATAAAATAAAATAAAATAAAATAAAATAAAATAAAATAAAATAAAATAACATAATACAGGCAAAAAGGCTGAGGAGCAGAATAAAAAGAAACACTGATGCTTGTTTTCAGGAGACAGTCAGCCATTATTTATGCCTCTATTATTCTACATTAAAAAGATTAAAATTAAAAAGGCTTAAATATGCAGAAAGGAACTTGACTTTTTGGTGCACTAATTATTATGAAATTGTTCAAAACTCCAGGTTAGTTAGTGTGCATGCATGAAAGGGTTAAGCAAGTAAAACTCAATCTTTTCTATGAATAAAACTGCATGAGTACAGCAACACCCAAACAATTTGTCCCAAACAGATGCAAATATTTTAAAGTGGCTTTTTAGGATTTACAGAAAAAAGGAATATCAGCTTCATTTTCATTTTTGTCTTGATTTGGTCTCAGATCTTTGAAGTCTTAAAGTCATAACCCTAATGGTGCAACTTGTAGATGTGCAAAATGACTTTGCCAACACAGGAGCTATAAATATATACATATAGATGAGATTCTGACTGAGACGTGTTTAGCAGGAGAGAAAAAACAGCATGAATTCACTATGTTAACTGGTGTATAAAATATTCAGAGGACCTTTGTATGCCTGCTCAATGAACATTATTCTGATGGACAAACATTTATTATTACTCTGTCAAAAAGTGCAGATCAGTAAATAAGATATTCATTGGACGAGATGCTGCTAATTACAATGGAAGGCAGAACAATAAGCTATAATGATTGTTTATCATCAGAGTCACCGGTTAATTGCAGTTTTCTTCATGTGCAAACATTGTTACACTTGGGGAATGAAGAAGTGATATTATTATTAGACGCTGGCTTTGTTGCATGTTAATCAGAGGAGGATGTATCCATATAAGATTAAGACATGGTCACAGGAAGTGCTGATCCCATTTCTGATGCAGCTTAGATTTCTGCAGCCAAGGTCTCTAATATTCGCTTCATCTGGAGAAAAAACAACAAAGGACAAGACGAGAAGAAGAAGAAGAAGAAGAAGAGGACGAAAAAAGGACAAACACTCTCAGATAAATCAGGGTCTTAAAAAGAAATTTGTGAGTACGGGTAAGTAGGAATACACACCTCTGACCATGTGATGTGTCCAACTAGCCTTCCTTTGTCTGCCACAAATAAAGTCTGAGCTCCAGCTGCACTCAGAATGCTGTAGGCCTGAAATGACAGAGAAAATGACCTGAAACTTAAGAAAAAATAGTTCAGCACTTTAGAAAATAACCTTACTCAATTTGATGTAAAAAAAAACAACATATTGTGTGTTATTTTATTGGTTTTTCCCATTTAAAGTCAACAAAAATGTCAACATAACACTGAATTATTCAATTTTCCACATAGAATTACATTTAGGATTTGTCTTTTCAGACATTTGCTGAATGTTCCACACCTAAACAGGTGAGGTAAAATCATTTCAAAGTACCCTCTCTGAAAGAAAAACTCCACTGCTTTTCGGTTTCCAACATTTCTTATGTTCCAATAATGCTTTTCTGCTCCACACACACCATCCTCACAAATCCCAGGAGGTGACTCTCAGAAATCATTCACTTCTCTTTAAAAGAAGTTTTTCATTTTGCAGCACTGTCTAAATGTGTACTTAAAACTCAGAATATCCCACAATGCATAGAAAAGGTGTAGGCTAAAACAGATGGTTACCATCCCAGCAAATAAACACCTGAATGAAGCTGCAACAGAACTTGTAAGACAAACACAAGTAATATTCAATCATGTTTTGTTTCTCTTAACTTGGTAGGATAAGTTAAATGATTATCTATGAGTAAAAGTATCTTGTTTAAAACAGACTTGTGGTTTTGTTTTGTTTTCTTTTTCTAATAACTGCAAGTATGAGACAAATAGATTAAAGTTCTGGCACAAAATTAATGTGCCAAACCAAATGAGCCCAATGTGCACAGAGCATGAAATGATCCTGGTCCTTCCTGGTGTAGTATCAAAAATTCTGTGGCAACAGCAACATGACCCAGTAATAAAAAATAGTTTATTTTGTACACTTTTGGAAGGTGGGTGACATAATTAATTCTGTCTGTGTGTGTCCGTTTGACTGTCTGTTAGCAAAATATGTCTGATATGAACCATAGTAGCTGAGAGTCATTCCCAACACTTTTGTTTAAAACTTTAGCCTGCAACGTGGCAGACATGTTAGTTATTAACTGAATACTAAGTTTGACTAAATTCCTTCAGTAAATGATCCTTTTTTATTAAACTGTAAAGTGTTCAGTGGTGCTCTTATTACAAATCTGTGCTGATGCTGATTTCTCATGTTTTGCACCTTCCTACCTCTTTAACAGTGTTGTGAGGCGACAACAGGACCGAGGTTGGGTGAATGCAGCAGACTTCATCCAGACGTCCCTCCACTTTCTGCACAAAACAGCTCATAAGTAATAATAGACAATTCGTGTCCTGAATCAGCAACAATAGTTGTTTCTTTCCCCATGAAAAACTCTTCATACTTTCTATAATTAATTCCTGCCTAAAGCTGCAATCCAATTTTTTGATAAGAAGCATTTATCTAAAGTATATTTTTTGTGAACAGATGTTGCTTCCAGATGGATGTGAGCTGTAATAAAATGAGCTTTTACGTCAGTAAGAAAGCAAACCTGGCTGTACAGCTCTTTTCTTTTTTTCCAAAAGGATTTGAAAGACATGGACTGTTTTTTAAACAGCTGCTTCTCAGACGGACGTCGTTGAAACTCTGCAGCCTGTTACCTGATTCCTACAGTGATGCAGGAACATCTGTAGCTCTGATCGCAGAACGAAACCCAGTAAAATCTGTGAGTCTTCAACAAGAAAAAGAAGACAGAAATATATAAGTTTCTTTGTCACAGTCAGTGCCACAGTTTTAGGTATGAGTGCAACAATCGACTGCTTGTGAGTCATGAAATTCCTCCATATGATTGCTGCTGAAATGCTCAGGTGGCAGACTATTTTCTCTAAATTGTCACCTTCTCACTCCGTTAAATTGCTTTCACTTGTGAACATTTTTCGATCAGTCTTTGCTCTTTTTTTATACTTCAAAATGCAGTCATAGCAGTCTGATTGTTCTGTTTATGAAATCTTCTTAAAGATTTTAATGACTTTGTTTCCATATTTGACCATGTACTGGAACTTTTTTTGGAGAAAAATTAGGTTGACATACGGAAGTCCAGACATGTTTGCGTACCGTGCGAGTCCACCACGGGGATTTGTGCTTCAGTGCTGCTGTTGACAGCACGCTGAACCTCTGCTGGTCCAGCTGCTTTCTGAAGCTGCACTGATTTCACTCCTAAAACCCGCCCGACTGGTGTGGAGGGAAGTCTGCGAAGGAAAACAAAACCAGCCGAGGCTTCACAACACGACAGAAGAATCCCAGTATATCACACAGTAGCCATCTTAAACTGCATTAACTCCAAACGTTAATCAGTGGTAGATACAACCAATCAGTAGTTTCTGAGAGTTTCCTTGAATCCTTCCAGTGGGTCATAAAACATTTAGCTAACAGACAGGCAGAGATGACTCCAAGGCAAAATTCTTAATAAATATTATGCTCAATCTATTTATACTCAGAATATATGTTGGGATTGGGTGCAGCTACTAAAACACCAAATTTTAAGGTCTAATTGTATAAAAATTTACAGTTATTGTGATGAATTCCAGTAATTTTTTAGTTTGTTTTTGGTTCTTCGTTTTTCTGTTTTCAAGGGTTTTGTTTTCTTGTTTCTGATTTATGCTTCTGTTTTGGGTTTCATTTTATTTTCCTTGTGTCGTTGTTTCCTGTCATCATTCACGTCTCCTCTGTTTATCTCTTGTCTTCTTGCCACGCCCATCTTCACCTGTTCCTAGTTGTATCACTCACCTGTGCTCACTTCCCCTGATTACCCCCCGTCTTTAAAACCTGGTCACCTTCTCCTCTTCCTCGCTGGTTCATTCATTCTAATTGCAGTGTTTAGTTGCCCAGACAAGTTCTGCTCCTTGTTTCTTTTTTTGTGTTTGTCTTTGCTGCCACGTCAGCCTCTTGTTTTCTTTTATTTAATAAATCAGTTTCCCTTTTTATGATGAGTCTTGACAGTTATAGCCGTTTTTGTGTTTTTTAAGCTCAGTTGGCAGTGGCAGCCATCTTAAATGAGGTTGGTTTTAAAAGTTAGTCAGTTGTAGATGCACATCCAGTGTATACTTTCTGTAAGTTTCATTAAAATTCATCCAGTAGTTTGAGAGATATTTTTGCACCAGACACACATAGGCACAAGCAAAAACATTACCTTCCACTTTACCTTTTGGTGCTGGGCGATACGTACAAAACAACGAGTTACTTCATCAAGTAAATGATGCTGAATTTTACTAAGCTATCAATGATACTGACAATAGATATTAATTCAACCTGTCATGAACTAAAATGTAAAACTTAATCAAAAGTCAGGACATTGATCATACTTGGGCCACCGACAACTCAGACGTTTTTAATGACATCTTCATTCAACAACTCTCACATGAAGTATTCCTAGAGACAAATAAATCCTAACTCACAGTTTTAGTTTTTATTTTATTTTCTCAGATTTACTCTTGTTACAGCCTCAGAACTTTCATGTGTTGATTAGAAGTTTCCAGAGCTGTTTTTACATTTGGCTCTTGCACCAATTCATGTGTGATACAGAGAACCAGAGTCAATTTTTACTGTAATTTTGGGTCATGTTCTCCAGACTCGGTGCATTCATTTTGTTCCCACTCACCGAGGACACGCCTTCTTTAGTGAGGGCAGGTACGGGAGCTTCTTGCTGATGGACAGGGCGTCGTAGAAGGAAGGCCTGTGTCCGGAGCGCGCCACGCTGTTGGCCAGCAGAGCGGACAGGAGGATGGGTACAGCGTGGCTGAACTGACCCGTTAACTCAACAGCCAGCAGAACCGGAGACAGAGTGTGAGTCACGGCACCAGAGAAGGCAGCTGCTCCTACAAGAGAGACACCAAACTTTACCTACTTTTAAGATTTCTTAAAGGACTTTTTCAATGTTCTTTTTTAAGTTTTGTACTGTGACGTAAAACCTTAGAATTAGAGTAGTTAATGTGTTGTGAATGACTTTAAGTTACTATCACTCAAATTTTAGTGCAATATGAGTAAAACTGATTGAGTTAATACCATTTAAGTGTTGTCTCATGTTGACTAGCTGTGATAACCATCCTGAATTAAATTGATTCCAAAAGTTAATCAGTTGTAGATGTACATCCAGTAATTGCTTTCTCATACACTCATTAAAATTCATCCAGTGGTTCATGAGATATTTTGCTAACAGACAGACAGTGTTGATTCTCAGTAGTTATGGGCAATATTGTAAACAAAAGTCTTGCTCTGACTGTTAGTGCTCAAAGTATGTGTTGAGGATCAGTCTCAGCTACTACAACACCAAACTTTAGATCATCTGTAAAACTGACTGAATTATAGTAATTTATGTGGTTTTAGTTTCAGTGTGCTGTGGCGGCCATCTTGAATTGGGCTAAATCCAAAAGTTAATTGGTTGTAGATGTACATCCAGTGATTACTTTCTGCAAGTTTCATCTAATTTGTCCAGTGCTTGATGAGATAACGTGGTAAAAGACATGCTACAGGTAAAAAACACACAGATTATTGCCCACTTCAGCTTTTCAGTAATAAAAAAAATTACATTTTTCTTTCTTTTCTTTTTTGTTTGTTTTACACAATGAGATTTATTTTTTGTACCAGCGAGTGCATAGCCCCCAGGATTTACAGATCCCCACTGCTGTCCTAGAATCGCTCCACTAGAGGACACATAAGCCACTCCTTCACCGAACAAACGACCCAAAGCTGCTCCTGGAGAAGAAGAAACAAAACAGAAAATAAAAAAGAGTTTTTAAAACCTTAAATGTTATTTCAGGTTTGATCATATGAACCTAGCTGAGGTTTTACATTTCGTGTTACATCTATACTTTAAATTTAGACACAAGTCTCTTCAGTATGGCGTAAAAACACCTTTATTTGGGTTCTGCCCCCGTCACTCACCGCAGACAAACACTGGCATGAAGTATCCGGCTGGCAGAGGCAGAGTGCAGGCGAGGACCAACATCCACATCTCAGAATCAACAAAAGAGAAACAGATTGTGAAAAAAATCCCCACAGCTCTGCTGGCACCTGCACTTCTGCACATGAGTCACTGTCACGCTGTATGCAGCTTTGTGCTGCTTGCACTCATAAATATCGAATTATTCCCATTTTACATTTACATGTTGTAACAGGTAAAAGAACTGGAGCTAAATTTATCCTTAAAAATTGCACTCCCTCGCATATATTCAGTGTTCAAGGTTGTTTTGCTTTATAAGGCATAAGAAAATCCTTTAAATGTAGTGTTGTCTACATTTATTCATTATTTCAAAGTCTGTTTTGAACATTAAAGTTGTCAGATCCTTTGAAAGACAACAATTCACTGCACAAAAAGTCACAAAAATTGTTCTTTGCTGCTGCAGCATTGTTGTGCGACGATCATATCTCACAAAACATTTCAGCTCAAAAGGTTAAACTGGCTTTGTTTGCTTACTCTGTTGTGAAAATGTTAATGAGGTTACAGAAAATAAAGAGGCAGAAGGTTGACAGACAGAGCGGATTCAATAATTGACCTTTAAATTATTTTTACCTTCATGAGCAGAAAGACAGTCAAAGACAGGAAAACGGGAGCGCCCGATGAGCTCCACTCCAACAGTGGCTCCAGCTGCACAGATGCATTGTGGGATTGAGAGCTCCACTGCCTGCTGTCCAGAAGGGAAGTGAGGAGCTGCTTGGTGGTGTACTGATAGACAGATGAGTGGCATCAGGATTACAGCTTAAATACAAGGAAAACTGGCATAAAAAACAGATGTTTTGAAGTTGTAGCTCTTTGAACAACTTCAGTTTGGTAAAAAAGATCTTAGACACTCCAAACCAGAACTGAGACACCTTCTCAGTGTGATTTCTGAACTGTTTAACGCAGCATGAGGGCTTGAAGCCAACCCACTGTTGTTGTGCTTTGAGCCTCCAAGCAAGGCAGAAATCAGTCGATGTGAAAAAAAGTAAGCCGACTTTGAGTCTCAAGGATGTGGTCTGTGTGAAAACCTCACCTAAACAACAATAAACTAATTCCTTACACTGCTAAGATCGCTGACGCACAGCAAGTTTACATTTAGTTGACGAATCTGGTTAGCCACAAAGAGGACCGCTAAAACTGAGTTAATTCATCGTGTTTTGAAAATTATGAGGGAAACATTCGTCACACATTCAGTGCTCCACGTCTCTTTTGGTTCCACAAAGCTCAGTTTATTTCTGAAAGCTCATGTCTGTACAGGATGTCGTCACCTTGATTAGTGATTTATGAGGCAGCTTTAAGATGGACTGGTCTTTGCAGCCATTTTGCAGAACTGTTCTGTCAAAGTGCCCTTTGAGTCTGGCCGATCTGATGAGCTAACGGCTGGTCGGGGGAGCCAAGATAGAAGAGCATCATAAATGATCACAAAGGTAACTGCAAGCACTATTTTATAAACTTTTACACCATCATCAGTTTCACATTACATGAGTATATCAGGAGAAATATCATAATATTTCTGGCAGAAGTGCTGTAAATAGTTACTGTTAGATCTGCTGCTGGCTAGATCATAACCATGTTCTCTGATACTGACAGCATCTTAAAGGTTTATAAGATTATGTTTGCAAAAACTGCTGTAAAATGAAATTTTTGAGATTGTAGTTATTTTAGGACAGCAGCCATCCACTTTGGTCCTGGCCCCTCTAACAAAGTCACTGTTAACTAATTAACTAACTAATTAACTAGTTATTAGGTGGACAATTACTGACCCTGAATTTCACATGAAAGCCCTTGAAAGAGAACTTTACTTCAGGTTTTGTTTACATATAAACAAATCACAAAATGAGTTCCTGATGAATAATTTTAGCAGCTTTATGGCAAAAAGGCTGATTGATTGATGGATCATGGAAATTATGTTTAGATACACAAAACAGAAAAAAAATCTTATGTGCACATAAAAAACCCCACTTATCTTAATACGCAGACCAATATCAAAAAGCAGCTCAAGCTCATTTTTGATACAGATTAAGATGCTGAACATTTTGATGGATGCAGAAACACAAAGTTTTCTGTCAATCACATGGTCAGGAACATAAACAGCACCACATCAGGCCTTAACTGCGATTAATTCCCACCTTAGAAGCCATGTATTGACCAGCAGAGTGAGGAAAAGTCAGCAAGGCCAGAAAGAAGACCACCAGACCAGAGTACAGACCCTTCCTGCAGAGAGGTTTACACAAATAACAGGCGTTTAGGTCATTCCATGGTAAACCTATTAGGATTACATCATTTAACTACAGTATGTGATCGAAAGAACGAAGCTGAATAAGGTTTAGGAATTCTTGGAGCGAGTAAATGCCGCTGGAAAAGGCTTGACAGATGACATCACACTGTTAAGAGCTCTCACTCTGTCGTCAGCATCTTTAACACGAATGTGTTGGTTTTGGTGAAATTCAGGATCCAGCGATGACAGAAGAGGTAGCAGCAGCTCACAGCCCCACACAGCAGCCTGTTTTCAGACAGTGACACAATCCAGAATGATCGTTTTAATTCAGGCAGCAAGAGACGATCGGAAGTCGTTAGAGCCGTGGAAGGAGCGGGGAGGAGGGCAGGAAATTATATGAATGAGGAGAAATAAAAACTCTGAATACTAATTAGAACTGATGGAAAACACGCAGACCTATTTATCCTTGTGACTGATATTAAAATGAAAGCCAAATGTCAGTTTTTATTAGCGGGACAAAGACAAATAGGGGACTTGTTTAACTATGCAGAAGCTTTCAAAGTAAACTCACCCCAGAAACACAAACAGCAGAATCTCCAGCGGATAGAAAGGTAAAGCGGTGGGGAAATTAGTTTTGAACAACGCCTGGAGAGTCTCTGTGGACACAAAACACATCTGAGTCATCACTTTGGTTTCCAGCAGCCTGTTAGAGATCTAATATTCCAACACATTATTGCATTGACACTTTATTGAAATTTACAGCCAGCTTTGATGCTTCTCCTACTTTTTGTTGAAGGTGAAATTTCCAATTATAATCACACCTAATTAGATCACTAAATCAAAGCATTACATTTACCTTTAAATAGAAGTGTTTCTTTAAAACAACATGATTCTTAGATAATTAGACTGACTGATTAGGAAGAAAACTGCCACTAACATGTTGTGTCCGAGTGTTTTTCAGTGACATATTCAGAACAAGAAATAAGATTTAAAAAAAAAACAAGAGAAACCTTGAATACAGAAGACTGGCTAAAAGCTAAAAGTAGCCAAATGCTGGTTAAAATATAAAGTAGTAAAATGCTAGCTAAAAGCAAAAACTAGCAAAACATGAACTAAAAAGCAAAAAGTTTCAAAAAGGAAAGTTAAAAGTAGCACAGGAAGCCAAAACTAGAGCAGTAAGCTGAAGCAAATTTCAAAGAGAAAAATGTTTTTTGAAGGAATTGAAGAGTTGTCGATGTATTTGTATGGGGAAAATATTCGTAAGTAAAGTAAAATATTTTGAAAAGTATAAGAATTACAAAAACCCACAAATCTTAGCAAGTTAAATAGCACAGTTTGTTTTTATATTTGATTAAATTCTGCAAAGTTTTCAAAAGCAGATAGCCTGCAAAAAAATGTACAAAAATAAAAAACAAGAAAATCAGTATTCAGACAATTATTAATTTTTGCCAAACTTCCAGTCAGCGACACGGCTGATGTTGGATTGTTGTCTCCCCTCAGGGTTTCATGTCTCGGTGACTTTAACGTGAACTTTCTCCCTGCTGACCGTGCGGGGGTGGAGTGTTGACCGGTGCATCCATTACCTCCATCTCCGCTCCACATGGAGAGCAGGTGGAAGGTCAGCGCCCCACATGCAGCCGAGAAGAAACATGGGCAGTAATGCTTCAGGGCGAAGTGGGAACACATTACCTCCACGCTGAACAGCACTCCTGCACCACAAGAACACAAAGCAATGATAGGAGGAGTGTGTAAACGTAAAGGGTCAAATCCTTCAGACAGATTTACTTCCTGTTAGTACCTGAACAGTCATGTTCTGGATTTGAGCATCTGGAACTATATATTCTCAAAGACACAAAAGCTTGAATTATTTCAATTTTCTGCTTTTAAATAATAAAAAAGCTGTCTTTGGAGTTGAAAACTAACTCACTGAATTGGTTACCTGATATGGCATTAGTCTGGCTTCAAGTCAAGACACACTAGAGTTATTTTTGATTAAAATGTCCTTTAACTCCCAATCAAACAACTTTCTAGGTCTGCAATGATTTTAAAGATCCACATTTTCCCAGCAGATCACTTTGTTCTCAGACTGCAGGTTTATTTGTCTTTATAAGAGTTTCTAAAAGAACCAGCTCCGAGTCTTTTTCCTGTGAGGCTGAAACTGTCCACTTTTAGGACTGCTGACTGAGTGAACCATCCCTTTAGTTATGCTAATAAAGACAGAAAAGACACCTGACACACTCCAAACCTTCTCTTCATTAGACTTTTTAAGTAAACCATTATTGTTATAAATAATACATTTTCTTGGCAAACATTTACAGCCATTTGATTTGTGTTTGTTTGTGTCTTTTTCCTGTCCTCTTAACCCCCAGCTGGTTGAGACACTTGACCTTTTGTCCTGGTTCTGCAGTAAGTTACTTCCTGTTAAAGGGATGTTTTTCCTCTCCACTGTCGCCCACTGACCTGTGCATGCCCAGAATGGGGCACTGAACTGAAGGGAACGCAAGGGCTATCATTTAGAAATTTATCTAAAATGATCTACATCCTATTTTTTTATGTATTATCTTTTTGGACATACACATTTTATTGGATAGAACTGAATTAGAACTGGACTGAACTGGAATCTACTGGACTGGAATAAATTGTCTTAAATTATAAAGTGACTGGATTTGACTCTAAATCTGAGTGTAATAAATAAAATTATAATTAGATTGAGCTGGACTTTATTCAATAAAATAAATTGTATTGAATCAGACCTGTTTATTCCCACTATAAATGGTTCTGATATATCCTCTGTTGTGAAATGGTGCTAATAAACCAAACTACAACAAATATTTTAGCTGCTAATGCAAAGTCTAAGGGTTTTATGTTAATTCTGACATTTTGAGTTTATTCCACAAACAGAGCCTGAAGACTGAAGGAAACAGAAACAACATGAAAATATTTGGGGGTGGGATGATCAAAGAAGGGAAATGTGCAACAGAACAAAGTCAGGAGGATATAAAGAGGAATCTTTTAAACGCTCATGGAAGAAAAATCAAAAGGTACAAACACATTAATCAGACAGCAAAGGTGAGACAAACAAATCCAGAGCAGCATATAAAATCCTGCATAAATCTGTTTGATTTATAGACTTTGTTCTTTCCTGAGTCTCTCACCGCTGACTGGAGCGCCGAAGCAGCTGGCGACTCCATCTCCAGCAGCTACAACCAACATTTCTGGGACCGCTTTCTCCTAGAAGATACACACCGTTTTTTGGGGCTGCATGGTACTCCTTTTTAGACATTAAACAACTTCTGGAGTCAACCTGATTCATATCAAAGCAAACTCAGTTACATTTGAAGATCTTAAGCTAAAATGTGATGCGGTAGTTGCTGGGAGTCATCCCAAACACACTCTGAGCGAAATTTTTGGCAAACCAGCAGCTGATATGCATTCCTTCAAGGAATGCTTGTTTTTAAATTTAATATAAATACTTCTAAGTAGACAAACTGTCCACCAGCTGCTGAATTACCTTCGTGCTGCCTTGTATAAGGGTGCAGAGGTTGTCCAAGTAGGCCCCTAACATGGTGGAAAGATGCACAAATGGCCCCTGTTTAGGGGATAAAGTGTGACGAACTTGAAACATCCAAGTCACTGCGTTTCAAACCGGTATGACGAGTCGTCTCTCACCACTTTGCCGAGGAAAACTGTGCTGCCGGCTGCCAGCGTGCAGATAAGGCCCAGGAACTTGGCAAACATGTTGGTGAGAGACAAGTAATGAGGCATTTCAAACCCAGCTAGCATGGTCCTCACTTCAGGCACCCCAGAACCTGAACAGAAACAAAACGGAACAATGCATGGGATACAAAAGAAAAGTTGTAAAAAGCTACAATAAGAAGTCATTTGAGGGAAGGATCTTTGTGGGATTTTATAGTTGTTGAGTTAATGGTTGGGAAGGCTGCAATAACTGCACCCTGATTTTCAGCTTCACTGTAAGATTTTGTTATAAATAGTTTCTTAAATGAAACTAAAAACATTTCTGTCAGTGTTGCATCTTCAGTGGGCTTCAAAGCAGTCAGGGATACCTCCTCCTCCTCCATGATGAAGACGATTTGATGAAGTTCACGCAGCATCAGAAGGGGAATAAAGTGAATTAAGGGGATTTTGAACGTGGTGTGGCTGTTGGTGCCAGACAGCTGGTCTGAGTATTTCAGAACTAGGATTTTCACACACAACCAGCTCTAGGATTTACAGAGACTAATCAGAACAGGAAGTGTTTTCTAGTCTCTTATTGGCCAATGTCGGTGAGCCTTAGCTGACACGAGTGGCGCCTGGTGTGGTCTTCTGCTGCTGTACCTCAGGAGCTCATTTGTTTAAGTAATTCGCTTATTAAAGTCACTTCTGCCTCCTGAACCTTTTGAAAATCTAACTAACTTCCAGTCCATGTCTGTGCAACGGTTTGTGGACTAACCTGTGGAGAAGGGGCAGATGTTATGGGAGAACGTTGCTGCTAAAGCACAGAGGCATGCTGGGTAAAGAGTCCAGCAGAGGAACTGCAGCAGTATGTTGCCTTCCAGGTTCATATAAAGCCACTGGTGAGCTGCAAGTGATAAAAGAGGACAAGATAACCACCATTTTTATCTTTTCATGTCCTCAGATTGTTAAAAATGAGTAGTTGTGTTTGTGTTCTTTCACCTCTCAGCAACATGGCTACGATAAAGTCCATGAGGAAGCTCAGGACGGCTGTCAAAATACCAAGAGTGGCGTAACCATACCACTCAATCCCACACACTGATCCCAAACAACACTTCAGCTTCAGAAGCCACTCTGTGGAGACAAAAATCCTCCAACTAAAACAACATTTGGGTGACATATGAAGACAGGAAACATGCAAATCCAAGTAAAATACCATTTTTGACAATGCAAGCCCACACATGAGGATTAATTCTATCAATGGAGATATTTTCTAAGCAATGTACCAACATGGAGATGCTGCAATACGAAATAAAAATAGAATACATCATAAGTGTATTTAAATTGGAGGTTTATTCTTAGAGGGAATTTAAAAATGAGCTCTAGGGCTGATTTGTCCCACCACACTGGCTTCAGGAAATGTAAGAACATGAATATTAGAGTAAAAGGTTCATATGTTTAATGTGCTGTTTCAAAAACAAACATCTTTTTATTTATTGAGTTATAGCCATGTAAGTGTTTGTTTTATTGTCAGATGGCTGTGGCGGCCATCTTAAATCAGGCTGACTCCAAAAGTTTATCAGTCGTAGATGTACACCCAATAATTACTATATAATCACTATATAATAACCAAAACTGGACCATGTTGGTACAAATAGTAACACTGCAAAAGAGAAATCCAGAATATTACAACCAAATATATTTAATTAAAGGTAAAAAGTGATTTTTTTATTGATATTTCATTCTTTGCCTCATGTATGCTTTTAGTCATGTGTTGTTGATCTCCTTCAATAAAAGTTTGAAGCATTTTGACTGAGTTAATCTTAAGTTTGTCAATAATTTAGAACCCTGAGATGAAAAGGGAAGGAAAGCAAACGTTTTTGGGTGGTAAACCAGTTTGTGTAATGAAATGCTCTATCGATCACAGCCGTCTCATTTTGCACATCACTGACCTTTGACGGCTGTGCGAGGCGCTCTGCATGGTTTCCATGGATTCAAAAGTAGAGGGATCCTATAATGGGATGTTTCTGATTGATTTTCTTGCTCCTGAATGCTGTTCTCTTCATCTGTTTCTCTCCCAGGAGACTCGTCAGAGTTCTTCTTTTTGGCTTCCGATACATAATAATGTCACAAATAGAATCTCAGATGGCAAGTTTTAACCAAACGAGCATAAATGACAAGAAAACTTACCTCCTGCTTGCTTTTGAGCGGTTATATCCATTTGTAAGAAAACATATAGTACCTGTATCTGTGTGTTGGAGGTAAGTTGTTACCTGGTTGGAAGCTGACCTCTGTTAAGGTATTTGCATAGAGATGATGAAGCTGTCACGGCTGAAAGCGTAGCTAATATTAACTCCTTGGAGGAACAGCGGTAGGTGCCCTTCATGAGTCCGGACTGCAAAAAGGCAGGTTTACCAAAAAAAAAAAAAAAAAAGAAATTCAGCTTTTTGTTCATTTTTTATTGAGCTCATCAGCAAGTCTTATTTTTATTATACATATTTATGGAAAAATAGTATCACCAAGCAGGGTATGGATTTTCTCACCTTCTGGATTTCAGCTCAGGTTTTGGTTAATAATTTTGTACATCTAAGGTTATATTTACAAAAATGTAAGACTAAAGAATCAAATTATTTTTTTGCTAAAAGCGCCACTATCTTCAGAAGACACTGATGTTTTTATTATGGAATAGCTTTAGACATTTCCTCCTCTTCAGACACAGTTTACCCCGATCAGGCGATCATCTAAACCCTCTTCCTCACCTGTTTCTGTCACCTCACCAGTTTGTTGGCATCAAAACCAACTCATTTTTAGCTTTTTATTTTAAATGAGCATTATTGTTTAGCTAATTTGGTTCGTCCTGGCAGGTGAAACTGCAGGATTCAAGCAGAATCTAAATGTTTCTTCTTAACACTACAGCAGTGGTCTTCAGTTAAAATTCAACAAAGAACAGCAAAACAACTTATTCTCTATCGAACAACAGATATTTTAAAATGTAAATTGTCTTTTAGTGACAGCCATGCTAGTTTCCTCCACTCATTCACCCTTGGAGAGCCTTAGGCCTGATCATCTGTGGCAGAAAGAAATTACAAGCCAGATGTAGAATAACGCCAAAAGCTAGAAAACACTTCCAATTAAAATATCTGTACTGTATTTTAAAACATACTGATTCAACAATCAATCTGGGTTCACATAAAATCTACTTTGGGTCTGATCTCAGACCCTAAACCAGTGAATATGTGTTTTTTTTCCAACCATTGATGATAGAAAACTTTGAACTTTCAATTAAAGATATTTGTTGTAGTACAAGGTGGTAAATTAAAGGTTTTATCGCTGCTCTGAACTTCCTGCCCCATCCTGGCTTCACAGATCCTCAATCCACAAGTCAGTCGGGACCAAAAAAAAACAACCAGACCTTATAATGAAACACCCATAATATATCCTCTAAATGTTTGACACTTTATGAGAAATCAAAAGTAGGTTCCAGCAACCTTCAAGGTCAAGGTAATCATTGCTCAGACACAGTTTCAGCCCCAAAGAGACTTTTCCAACGACACGTTGGTTAATGTTTATTTTCCGTCGATGAACTCTTTCAATCAGCACTTGTTTTATTTTTGGAGCCTTGAAATCTGCATGCTGTTAGCATCAGACACACCATCTCTCACACGTTCATATATTGTCTTACGAAAAGCGTTTCTCGGTATGAAACATGTTTCCATGGAAACAGCACAATGAGACGACCAGGGAAGCAGATGACGATTGTTTCTGAGGACCTCTGAGGTTTCCCTGCTGACGAAGAAGATAACAAGCCGATCAATTTATGTAACACACTTTATTAAGCAAATGCATTTCCTGTTTGAGAGCGCAAAGTCGCAACTTTAATATACTTAGTCAACGTGCAAAGGAGAAATAAAAACAGAAAATGCTTTTAAAATGCAAACTACATCTGGGATCTGCAAGGAAAGTGACTAAAAAGCTTTAGAAATGTAACTTCTGTTTCTATAAGAACTTATTACACGAATAAAACGTGTCACAGAGGCTTTTTCGCCCCTTTCAGACACGCAGTTCTCACCTTTTAGCTGGACTGATCCCATCTGCAGCATGTTTTAAAGTCTGAACTGCAGGTGACAAGAAACCACAGATCTCTGAAATACTAGCAACAGATTTGTCTCCCTCTGTGATTGTTATAAGAGCCTATTTCACCTGGAAAGACAACCAGATTAGAAGCAAAAAAAACATTTAAGATCAGAAAAAATACAAAAACAGTCAAATTTAACAGGGCAGGAACTCAAGAGGAGCACAAAATCACAAACTTTAATATAAAACACTGACAGGATAAGGACAGATTGCTCAAAGAAAGGAAGAAACAAAAATTAAACAAAATAAAAAAGGATTTGACATGAAGTGAAAAATCTGACTTTATCACCTGATTTATTTTTCTCTAAACAGAAAGTTTCAGGTCAGGGGAGGCAATTTTTTTTTTTTATAATTTTACTGAGATTTTAAAAAGTTTAAACCAAAACAAATACAAATACTGGTCTTATTTTAATCTGACTGAAACATTAATAAATCCATTTTAGTTTTGCTTCATGTGGCTGAGTCTATTCACGCTAAAACAACTGAATACAGCAGATTATTTGTCAGAATGTTTCTTTACCCAAAAAAGACAAATATAATGATGCAGCTTTAATTTTAAGAACACAAGTATTTGTATTTCCTCCAACATCGACCTCACAGCTCCAGGTGAGTGTTTCCACTCAGACCAGCATGAACAACATGACAGGGTTGAATTTTTACAGAGTTTTTTATTCTTTTTTTGTCTGAGGCAGAACAGCTTTAAAACAGTTTGTTAGGTTTTTTTATTTATTCTGCATTTGTCTCAGCTTAATGTTTTCTGCTTCTGTCACTTCTGCCAAGACGGTTCATCAAATTCTCACAAGAAATCTTTTGAAAGCTTGCTGGTGCCTGCCAAAAAAATAAATAAAAAATTTGTTTATCCAAACATTAATGGTGCAATATTCATGAACATGAGTTTGTTAGAAAAGGGTCTTTATTTACTGTATCTGGTGTTTTTATTTACAGTGTTTTAATAATTTAATCATCATAAATATATGTTAAGTTTTTGTTCTGTTAGTTTTGTTGTTAACAGTTTTATAAAAATTAAAGTATACCTGATAAATAATTATAGATGTAATGGAAAATGAACACATTTTTATACTTTAGCCGCTTGGTTTTGCCACCATCGTTGACTCTTGGATCTTTCTGGTGAGCGATCCTGTGTCCACAAATGTTCTGTTTACACAGTGACACTTTGGGGACATGTCCTCATTATGGGGACAAAAAGCAAGTCTGTAAAAGCTGTTGATGTAAAACCAGGAAGCAGGTGGTCAGCCAGACAACGAGTAAACAGTATGATGAAGACCAGCAGTGCCTAAAACTTCACTTATTTAGATAAGGATTTTTTTAAAGCAAGTCCCCATAATGTAAACCAATCTGCTTCAAAAAGACAATAAATCTCAACTGACAGTATTTGTAAAATCCGTCTTGATTTGTCCTCTGCTGCTCGCTGAGCTTCAGTGTTGAAGGACGCCGGAGGGAAAACTGAAAATGGAAGCAAGAGGTCGTTTTCAAGGACAAAACAGTAGATCTGGGGGAAGAAAAGTGCCATTTACTGATTGTTTCACCAAACTTTGACACAAAAAAACAACTTTGGAGCAAAGAGAGAACGTAATCAATCTCACACCAGAACACAAACCGTCTGCACTCATCTGCAGCACTAAATAACATCACAAAGTCCTGAAATGTGACCAGTTGGGCCAAAAAATGTTCCCTTCATGCATCTCTTTGCATCTCGCTGCTTGACATTGTTCACCTTCGACATCTTGTTGGGATGGTACATAAATGTTTCAGATCTTACTTTAAAAAACAACAAAAAACGCTCAAGACTCATCATATACTAGAAGTTTGCAGAAATAAGGCGATAAAGAAATAAAGGTGGAAAATAGAAGAAGCAAATCGAACAAAAATTTCACAAATGATGACAAAAATCCTAAAAGTACACACAGGTGAATGATGGATTTATTTCAGACAACTGCACCTGATTTTACCTTCACTGTGAAGTTGTCTTGTTTCATAAATCAAAGCATTTACCCAAAAAACAATTACCAGCTATTTTTTCTACTTTATTTACCAAATAGAAGGATTTTAATGATATTCTTAAAAAAAAAAGCCTCTAAGCTTCATCACACAACAAATACGAGCAGTTCTTCTTCCTCCCAGGAAATCATGCAGTGTGTTTGTCTCTGAACTCTGACCTGTTTGAGCGCCTGCAGGTGGCGTTCAGCAGAGACGATCCGTGACGCTGAAGTTACAGAGGTGCTGCGATCTGCTGAGCTTTTCAACACAGTTTAGGATTTGGAGCTCCTTTAAATCGTATCAGTTGCTATGACGACCTGCATTATAATCCCTTCTACCTTTCCTTCCAGCTGCTCTTTTCTCCACAAAAAACAAGCAGTTATTTTACAATTAAAATATCTGATACTGGTGATGTTATGTATGTCAGTATATTCATGAATTATTAATTATTCTAAAATTGTGTGAATCAAAACTATAAACACAATAAACCCTAATTTGGATCTATTGATCTGGGGACTCGATTTGTTTTGAATTCCAAACTCTGACTTTAATAATTTACTTTCAGGATGCAGCATCTGTCTGACTTTATGTCTTGAAATCTCACCATCAGAACTCGTCCGTTCCACGTCACAAAATCTGACAAAGTTCTGTAAACACTGAGGTTTGATGGTCTTTCATCTGATCTTTACAAACAGAAATATATTCTGTGTTTGCATTTATGTGTCTGTTAGCAAAATATCTTATGAATTACAGGACTAATTTCAGTGAAAAATACAGAAGGTAATCACTGGTAATCATCTACAAATGATTATCTTCTGGACTCAACTCGATTCAAAATGGTCACCACAGATGAGGGACTTTAACAGCACAAAAATGGTTATAATTTAGTCAGTTTTACAGATATGGGCCAACATTTTGCTGTAGTAGTTGCTGATATTGATCCCCAACACATATTCTGAATGTTATCAGATTGAGCTAAATCTTTGTGTAAAATATTGTCATTAACTACTTGGAGTCAACTTTGTCTGTTTGTTAGCAAAATACCTCATGAACGACTAACAACTATTGAAACTTTCAGGAAATAATTATTGGATCTACAGATACATGGGATACTTTTGGAGTCAACCCTGTTTGTTAGCAAATATCTCAAGATGGGTTTTAATAAAACTTTCAGGAAGTTGTCCTTGGATGTTCATCTACAACTTATTACCCTTTGGACTGGACCTAATTAAACTAATTAAACTTAAACTAATCTTTATAATTAAAGATGACTCTCACAACTAATTGTCATTAGCCAACACAAAAATTGGCTCTAAGTCAGTCAATTGATTTAAAGTTTGGTGTGGTAGTTGCTGAGAGTCATTCACAACACATACTTTGAGCATCAAATCTTACATCAGATGTGATTGCACCTAACATTATTTTTTAGGTTTGACCAAAGCGACTACAACTTTTACGATGATCTTTAAAACTCTAGCATTAGAAGCAATCCTTCAATGAATGCTTTCAGTTTTATATTTCTGAAGTGAAACTATCCACATTTCACTCAAATAAAAGGCAAAGATCTAACAGGAAGGGAGCAGATTTCTGACTTTCTTTCTCCACCTGCAGATCTGGTCTCGATTGCAGCTCCATTAGTCTGAGGCTGCAGTGAAGCAACAATATTCTCCTTGTTATGGAGTCGAGGGGGCTCTGTGTGCACCCTGGTTGGGAGGTGGTGAGTTGCTAGGCTGGATTTAGACCTGAAGCATGGGGTTCTGTGCTCTGTGGTGATAAGGCTGAAATCAAATAATACCCTGTTGAGTCATTTGTAATGTGCAGTAACCTTACAAGCACTGAAATAAGAGAGGGAAACCTTTAGTAGCAGATGCTTGTGGCTTTTAGGGTGATAATGATGGCAAGTAATTAAAAAATGCTGGTGGAAATCAGTGTTTTCTCTTGTATGTGTGTAAATTATTCTTACGGAGAGGTCAAATACACAACACCAGAGAGCTTATAAATGGATTTTAATGGATTCGCTGCCAGCAGTGCTAACTAGTAACAAGAGCAGTGAATGTTTTCTAATCACGATGGGCTGCAGTCTTCGTGCAGATATTAATAGCCACAAAGCAATGTCACAACTAAGTCCCCTGCTCCTGCTCATGGCTTTGTTTTCAACCACATACTTTCCATCTTTGTTTTGTTCTTAACTTATCTCCAGAGATATGAAGTAAGGCTCCCCCCTTTTTCACTTTTCAGTTTTTTTCCCCCTCGGCTTTTATAGAAACGTTTTCCTGCAGATCCGTAAGTGTTTAAAATATACACGAGACGCAGTTAATGAAGAAAATGACAAACGAGAGCAGAGAGAAATAAACCCCTCTCTAACGAGGTCACACTGTGCCGTGAAAACACTCCTGAAATGGCAGAACGGTGCGTGGATCCAGTTTCAGGTCGAAAAACGAGGCGCTGGATATTAAGAAAGTCAAACATGCAGACAGAGGCAGCGACGGAGAGCAGTGAGAGTTAAAGTGAGGAGGGATAAAGAAGCTATTTCAGGAGTGATGTGTCTGGAATGACAACTGTTGTGCCCCCCACCCCCTCCATCTCTATCAAATCCCACTCTCTTAACCTCGGGCCCTTCGTCGCCCAGAACTTTTCCAACCACAGCCTCTCCTCTTCATCCCTCTGTGCGTCTCGTGATAAAAATAGAACTCTATTACCTTTTTCCAATAAGCCATGACACGTGTGCCACCTCCCAAACATGCATACAGTATATAAGGCCCGAGTGTGATTGGCTGCAGGAGACGGGGAACCATAAACGTCCTTGGAATAAACAACAAAGACAGTAAAAAAAAAAAAGGGAAGAATAGTTAAAAACAAAAGAGCTGTGAGGTTAATCTGTAATATTCAGGCTGCTGGAAGACTCTCAGAGCTGCTCCAGGAAGAAGGAAAAAAAAAACATCCCCTCTCTCCGCCTCCCTCTTCTCTCCTTTTACTCTCCTCCTCTGCCTTATCCAGCACTTAAAACCATCCATGAGTGTGACCAACTCCTCTGCCTACCGTTCGGAGCGTAGTTTCCACCAGACCTCATCCTCATCTTCATCCTCCTGTAACCCATACATGGAGAAGAGCCGGGGTCTGTTCGCAGAGGGCTTTGACTCCTTCATGAGGCCCGGGAGCGACGCTTTGGGCTTTTCCAGTAAGTTGGGAGAAAATTCAAAGCTTTGGACTGCATTTGAAAACAAAAAAAGTCTTTAAGTAAGACATAAAAGTCTGATAAAGAGGCAGGTTTAATGATAAAGTTGACTTTTGTTTACGTTTGGGCGGGGGTGGATGTGAAGTGTTTCGGGTGAACACACCACATTTTACAGGATCTGTTTCTTTTTTGTGTTCATGTGTTTGAAATACAAAGTAGGTTCATGAAACGTTTCACTTCCAAGTGTCCGGTTCATCCGTTGGCTCTGTAATCCCTCAAGCTGGTGTGAGGCGGCCTGCAAATACCTGACATCTAACTTTTAAACCGACTTATGTTCTTCGTATGTAAGGGGCAGCGGAGTGTTGTTTTGAAAAGCTTCATCTTTGGTATCCCATACATGACGCTTCAGGATAAACACACACACACACACACACACACACACACACACACACACACATGCCTGCAGGCAGGAATGCTGGCCTGCCTGCCAGCTGTGTGACTTCACACACAGAGTATCTGAGATGACGTCTGCGTGATGAACAGCCAGTTGGTTGCCTGGTGACCAGTACACACATACACACACTTGGAATGATGTCACACACTGAAACTAAACTGTACATGTGAAGTCAGAGCACACACACGTCATCACGTGGAGTTAGATCAATCCGGCCTTCAATAAACTCTGATTCCATGAGGATTTGAAAGATAGAACATCAGATTTTTCTCTCGCTAACACCCGTCCTTTTTCTTGTTTAAGGTTTTGTTTTGACAGCTGTGCTAATAGATACACTGTGAAATCCATTGTGCACATAAATGTAACGTTTCAGGGAGCTTCCAGTGACAAATCTGCAGTTCAAATTTCTTTCAGCTCTACAGTTTTTAAAGCGTTTTTCGGCTTTCTGGGGGCATTACTGCTCGCTAACCTGCTCACCTGGGTTGGATTTTCAATTAAAGCACTTTAAATTACGTGCTTTGAAGTTTTTTATAGATCAGGAGGAAGTCAGGCTGATTTTTAATTGGAAGGTTGCTAGTTCAACAGAAGCAACTGGAAAAATGTTATTTTCTGTGAAATGAAGGCTGAACGATTCCTGAAATTTGTTGAAGAAGGAACTTTTAGTTGAACTATTAAATTAAAAAAACAGAAGCTAAAATCAGCAATATAGTAGCTAAAAGCAATATTAGCAAAACTATAGCTAAAAGTTGCTACAAGCTACAATTATCAAAACCTTAGTGAAATGTTACTATGAACAAAACTGTGGCTAAAAGCTCAAATTATCAAGACAGCAGCTAAAAGCTAAAAGGAGCATAAAAGCATAAGAAGACTTAATTAGTGAAAGTGAGCTGAAGGAGATTTTAAAATTTTTGAAAGAATTGAAGAGATCTCAGTGTATTTCTGTGGAGAATAGCTTATAAAAAAGTTAAATAATTCAAAAAGTCTAAAAGTTACATATTCTAAAAGTTGTAGCCCACTATTAACAATTGAGCCAAATATTTTGATATAAGAAACGTTCAAATAACACAAAGTATGTGGAAGTAGTTTGACTGTAAAAACCGTAAAGAATGAACTACAAACAGGACAACAATAATGTGAACGCTGACTCACTCAAATCTAAACTTAAACCTAAACCTAGTAATAATTACACAAAGTTTCACTGATAAAATCCTAAACCCCACATTGTCCTTTCAGAGTGCTGCTCACTCGAAACTCACTTTGAATAAATGTTTTTTCTAAATAATAGTAATAATTTACAGTGGTGTAAAGTAAAAGAGCTCATGAAGACCTGTGAGTTATATGTTATAACATATTATAAAAAGGCAAACGCCACCAATAATATATTGACTTATAATGATCTGACTAGTCTGCTTTCTTTTATCCTTTTGCTGCTTTCAGGCGCCACTGGAAACATCAAAACTCTGGATGATTCGTACCAGTTTACAGTCGATGTGCGAGGCTTCTCCCCTGAGGATGTCATCGTCACCACGTCCAACAACCAGATAGAAGTGCGTGCAGAAAAGGTGGGTGTTTTTATTTTTATTGTTTTTAGCTTTAAACATAAATCTCAGAAGCAGAAGAACCCCCTCAGTCATCTGTACTGGTCTCTCCGCTGTTTGTAGTTGGCCCCGGATGGTTCAGTGATGAACACTTTCACCCACAAGTGCCAACTACCTGAGGACGTGGACCCCACCTCGGTGACGTCATCACTGGGCCCCGACGGGACCCTCACGGTGCGGGCGAGGAGGAACCCGGCCAAACACGAGCTCGTACAGACCTTCCGCACAGAGATCAAAATCTAGAGAGGGACTGTCTTTTTCACAACAAACTCGTCACGTCTTGTGTTCTAACTCCTGTTGTCCTGTTTGCACATCAGCCACTGTTCGCCCACCTTCTACAATGTTAGTCTAACTCTACAGAAACGGTCAGACACAGAGGTTGGAGAGCAAACCGTTACTTCACTCCTGTTCTGTAACACAGCTTAAAACTAATTACTCACTTCAAATATTAAATACCTTTGTTTTCCAAAAAAAAAGTATTTATTGTGTAATTTTACCTGTGTGGATAAACCTACATTAAACATGACTGCCAAAAACAACTCCTATTCTGTGTAACCAGTTTGAAGAGCAGAAAAAGGTGTACATTAAAAGTTTTGGGCAAAAACTTGACTAAATTCAAAAAAAAAAACTTGCATTCCTTGAAGGAATGCATATCACCCATCACCTTTCATCCCAGTCCCAGAGTTTTAAAGATCATTTTATGACGAGAGGGGACAATATTTGTAAAAGACATTATGGATGATCTCAGGCGACAATTGAACATATTGTATGATTTGTTAGCTCTTGAACCACATTAAATTGTAGCTCATGAGCTGTAAAATAAACTACTTTTTAGCCATTTTTGTGTTGGTTACAGTCAATTTACTCAGTGGCCATTTTGAATTGAGTTGACACCACAGGTTAATCAGTTGTAGATATACATGCAATCATTATCTTCACTAAAATCTGTCCAGTTGTTTATGAGATATTTTTCTAACAGACTAATAGGTTTGATGCAAATAGTTAATGCAAAAGTTTTAATTAAATATGTGAGTATGTGTTAGCCATGATGCTCAGCTACTACCACACTAAGTTTTAGCTCAATATATGTAGATTTATCTGAGATATAGTCATTTTGTGCTTTCTAAGGTCACTTGGCTGTGGCGGCCATCTTGAGTCCAGTTGTTGCCAAAAGTTAATCAGTTGTAGATGTACATCCAATGATTAATTTCTTAAAGTATCACTGAAATTCATTGAGTGATTCATGAAATATTTTGCTAACAGACAGACAGCGTTGATTTGATTGTTTTAAACATATTTTTTGCAGATTAACTCTCAGAATTGGGGATCACTCTCAGCTACTTAAAAAGCACAAATTTTAGCTCATAAATGTAAAACTGTTAGTATTTTAGCCCTTTTTGTGTTTGCTATGAACATGTTGCTGCGGCAGCCATCTTAAATCGAGTTGATTTCAAAAGTTAACCAGTTGTAGAGGTGCATCCAATAATTATATTCTGAAAATTTCATTAAAATTAGATCAGTGATTCAAGAGATATTTTGCTAAAGTGAAGGCAAATGAACATATGGACACAGACGCAAGCAAAAACATGAAATCACAAGGTAGAAAACATTAACAAGAAATTCTGAATTCATGTTAAATATGTCTATTTTTATGTGAAGAATTAAGATTATTTTGTCCTTTTTAGGTTAAAATATTTTCTATTTAAACCAAATAACTTCGGGGCATTCAGACTTTCATTTTGCATTTATTAAAATGTAAATTCTGTGTGGGAGATGAAGGGTAAAATAGGGAGGCAGTTACCTCCGTGCCGAAATCTTATTCTCACAACATCATCCATTTATCTGTTCAGTTTATTATATTTACCAGGGTCACAGTGGCTAGAGCTTTTTTCCCAACTGACAAAGGGGCAGAAAACATTTGTGTCTATCTCAATTATGAATCACCAGATTGGCTGGAAATGAATGTTTTTGGACTGCAAGAGGAAACTGGAGCATCTGCTGCAGCTGACTATGACTGTTTTTCTGTACTAATGAAAAGAAAAAAATATATATAAATGCATGACTAATAGTCATTTGGTTAAAGAAAATAATCCAGATTAAATAAAATGTGCAAATGGGAACAATGACAACCACAAAGAAAACCCCTGTATCAATACGAAGCAAAATTAGCATTCAGTGGATAGAGGAGGCTTTTATTCAGTCTTTTCTGTGTGGAAGTAATTGTGAAAAATCTTGTCCTTCCTTTTTGAAAGCAAAACTTTTAAAGGAGGTATTCAAAGGTAAAAATGCTATGTGTACACAGTTTAAACAACTCTATTTTGGGCATAGTGTATTTTAATCTTTCATTCTTTGCTGTTTACCAGACTATAATTCATTTGGGCAGGTCAACATGTGGTCTAAGAAGAAAAACACTATGTTTGACAAATATGCAAAGTTGAAATTAGTAAAAAATATTAATTCAAGAAAAAAAGTTTTGTTGCTAATGGCAGTTGTAGTGTTTGTATTATTTACTTTCCTATTTCGCCATCTAGCGGTCAACATCGGTCTAACATGTGTTCATAGTGCGCATGCTCCACTGAGACAGCCGACTGGTGTTGTGTCCAAAAAAGCACCCCTGTCGTTTAAGGTTTATTATATTTTTATATTATATTCAATAAGAAACTGAGTAAAAGTCAGAAACGACAAACTAACATTTTATCTTTGTTTAAGTATACAATTACCTACAGTTATTTAATTTTGAATTACGTATATACAGCTATACTACCGTGCCGGTGCTCCTAGCATAAATTAGTTTTGGATATTGAGAGGTAACGCTTTTTTCAACACCTGTGTCCATAAGGGTCCTAAAAAGTCGGTTTGTCAATTGTCAGTCCCGCAAAAAGAGTCGATTTTTCAGTTTTACTTAATATAGGTGAGACAAGTGTCTTGAAAAGGGGCTTCTTGTGACATGGGTACGTTTTACGGTACAACACCGGTCGCTATCAATCGATCAGAGAAAGGAAGATGGCGGTGTGGCTGTAGCCATCGGGGCGAAGATCGATCGCCGAAAGCTCGATTGGGCTCGTCCTTTCGCCAGTCAGAAACTACACAACACGTCGCATTTCAGCGGTTGTGAAACCGGAGAAAGGAGGCGGTAACAAGTAGGTACTTTTGGAGCTAGTTTCTGTTAAAATGACGGCGAGTGCCTGGGCGAAAAGCGGGTGCTAACTCAGTAAACAGCAGGAGCTGAAGACAGGCCCGGGCTGGGCTCGTGTCCCTGCTTCACTGCATGTAGGCAAGCTAAATTAATCCCTGATACAAAAGCTGCGAGGATGGAGGAATTGCAATCGATGCATTGCGCTGTCAAACCAATCTTTGTAAACTTGTAGAAAACTCATATTACTAGATACTAAACGTGTTCTCTCAGGAAGACAAAATGGAAGATGGGTCGGGGATAAGAGACTGCTCATAGTTAGCTGAGGTTACCTGCTGTTCCACTGCGTCGCACTGCTAGATACACATTAAAATTAGTTTTAGACGTGAAAACTTTGCTGCAAATAAAAATCCTGTGTGTGTGTTGTGGTATGGTTTATTATCAGACCTGCTGGGGGCTTTTTCACAAAAGTAAAACTTTAATAATTCAAGGTAAGAGAAGAAAGCAGACCTCCTTTTTTTAAAGTAAGAGCATCCTGGTTTTTTTAGGTTTCACAAATGCTTTGCCCTGCTGATGAGGAGAAAATGTTCACAACAACTGCAGTGGTACAGGCCAAACCTATCTGATTATTTATTATCAATATGATTAGCAGACTTTATAACTTGAATGCTGCAGAATTGTTCCTGCATCCTTTCCCAGATTTTTTTTCCCCCAATACACAGATCATCATGTCTCACAGGACTTAGGACAGTTCTTTTGATTGCACTCTGTGTCCTTAAGGTTACACACAAGGAAGTCCCTATAGATGAGTCCTAACGAGCTCGGTTAGGCACAGATGGACCCTAGTCAAGATGTAAAAGTGTCATAAGGTACACCTGAGGTCAGGTGTGTCAGAACAAATGGACTAAACACTTCGGTTAATGGCAGGTTTCTGTCTGGCTTTTAATAGAAACAAACTATCAAATAAAAATTATGTTTTTGTTTTAACATTATGAGGAGCTGTTAAGGGGAAACAAATGAATCGATCCAACTTATAAATCAGTGAAGCCAGAATAAGTAAATCTTGAAAAGGTTAAAAATAAGGCTCAGCTGGGATGTGCTATATGTGATGATTTCTTTGTATATTTGCTCATCAAAGCAGATAAAGCATGTCTAACACATCTATAATAAAATTATTTGACCCAACAGACAGCAGCACAAAATGATAGAACTACAAAACTTAATGACTTTTTTTCGTTTAAAAATGATCAGTGTTATGTTACATGACACAGGGGAATGTAAATCATAAAAGATATGTGTCTCCACCTGCTCTTATTTCACATAGTCTGAAAATCTCCAGAGATTTCAGTAAATTTGAACTGATTTTAAAACGAGAGTAGCACTTAATGATCTTTTTTTAACATATGTAATGCTAGATACATGAACAGGTGGCACACATAAGAAAATGTTTGTTGTTCTTTAACTCAGATCTTGTGCTTGCTGGGCTCTGGGCCGACCCTCACCCCGTCAGGAAGATGGAGTTCCCGTGGCACAGCGGCGAGGTTCTGGAGCAGCTGAACCGGCAGCGTAAGCAGGGCCTGCTGTGTGACTGCACATTCGTTGTGGACGGTGTGGACTTCAAAGCCCACAAATCTGTGCTGGCAGCATGCAGTATGTACTTCCGCACCCTTTTCCTGGATCAGAAGGACGTGGTGCATTTGGACATTAGCAACGCAGCTGGTAGGTTTCAGAGTGTGACCGAATCAAGCTGCGTGTTTTGCGTACCACCTCATTTATTTATTTATGTCTGCCACTCTGGCTTTGCTTTTCTAATCTGATCTCTCGTTTTTTTTTTTTTTCTGATTGTTGTTTTAGGTTTAGGTCAAGTCCTGGATTTTATGTACACTTCCAAGCTGAATTTAACCCCACAAAATGTTGAAGACGTGCTTTCTGTCGCTCACTTCCTGCAGATGCAAGAAATCATAAATGCATGTTCTGCTTATCAGTCTATATCACGTCCAGCTCCATCTATCATAACACTGGATATTCCTGTTAATGAGCCAGGTATTCAAATATACATATGTATATATTTTGGTCTTATATTTTTCTGTAATGAATGCTATTAGCATCTTGACTTTTACCTTTTGTATCTTAGGCCTTATTTTTGATTTATTAATTTGTGCCCAGAATAAATTAGACACATTAAATATTTATTGAGCATAATTCCAGCCTTATAAGTTAAATTTTTCCATATTGAGAGTTTAACATATTTTATCTTTTATGTTAGACAGTCAGAGGAGCATTCATACATTGTTGTTAGATTAAATTTCACCATCCTGTTTATAAACGATTCCTTGACTTATTACTTTAACAATATTGTTCTTTATCAACTAGATTAGAGTTTTAATAAATCTTAAACCTTTTTTTTTCTTTCATTAAATCAGATGAAAAGGTGAGTGGAAAAGAGCAGAAAGAAGGGACTGAAAACCCCCTGCCAGAGGTGCCAGCACCGGCAGAAGAGTGTCCTCCTAGTACTTCCACAGAAGATCATGAAGCCACAGAAAGTCACAACGATTTAAACAAAGACGTCTCAGCTGACACGCAACAAACAGTTTGTCAGCCCAACCCCACTGAAACACACAGGGGCCGTGGCCGACCCCCCAAAACCTCTCAGCTTTCTGCTCAGAAGACGATAACTGTGAAAAAGGAGGTTGAAAGCTCAAAGCCAGATGCTTCTGAATTTCAGGATGACCCCTCAGATGCCGACTACACGACTAGTAAATACATGTTTATCAGTTTTGGTGGTCTATATAATAAGCAATAATAATAAAAAGTAAGTGTTTGACCCTCGTAATCTGTTGGTTTACAAATTTATCTCCAGAATCCCAGCTGAAGTCTTCAGGCAGCTCATCCTACATGAGCTCTCGAGGGAGAAGAATCCGCAAACCTCTTCGAAGGAACTTTCCACCTGGTGAGCAAGACCTGCTGTATCAGCTTTAACAACGGCTTAGTGTTTATTACCAACTTTACTCTTCTTAGACCTTGTTCAGACCTGATGTTTCAATTTGACTTTAGCTATGGCACTCGGATACGTCTAAATGCAGTAAATGTGTAAATGGCCTTTATGTGCAATGAAAACTTCCAACCACCTTTCATGGAGGTCTGGACCTCCTTTATCAGCATACGTTTGGTAGTCTGAGTGTAGTCCATATTGATCCTCGATGTAGGACTTACTGAGGTCCTACGCCCTGGCTGCCTTGGAGGGAGGGAGTCCTCTCACCTGTCGCTGATTAAAGATAATTAAACATCTTTTATTCTGAAGATATGGCTTTATTTGATTTTAGGAGGGGGGTTAAAGTTTTAAAGAAGTGTACTTCAATAGAAATGTTTGTTTTGTCTGGATTTTATTGGTCAGAAAGGATTACCAGATGGATGCATGATGAGTTTCTCTTTAGTTTAAAGTTTGTTCTGATTGTTTTTAGAGCTGACTCGACCCGCTTTGGTCACCATAAGCTACAGTTTCAGGTCTGAACGGGTACTTAGTCAGGACAAAAAAACAGAATTTTTAAAATAGTATAGCTTGAAGATTTTTAACCACTTTAATTAGATTTTTTGAATATTTCTTATTAAATTTCTTATTTTGATCTAATGACTGGTGGTGGCATTGTTCTAAAACTGTTCCTCTGTGATCTGGTGTGATTTTGCCTTTAAAACTATTTCTACTACAGGCTGTCATTTTTACAACATTTTGTCCACCTCTTTGCAGAAGATGACTCTGAAGATGAAGGTCCATCGAAAATGAAAAAGGAGAAGAAGGCAGCGGAGCCTGAAGAGGTGGCTGACGAGCAGGAATATGACTCTGGGGATGCTGATGATGAAGATGTGCTTGAAGAGGAAAATGTCGAAACCAGCCAGGAAGTGGATGGAGCCGATGAGAGAGATGAAAAACAAACTCAGTCGGCCTCCATGAGCAGTCGATCTGAGTCAAAGTCCTACAGCTCTGTGACGCACAAATGTGAGGTGAGAAATGGTATTTATGGGAAGAATGAGTTTAAAGCTTGTATGATGGGATCAAACGTGCAAATGCTGGTGATGTAAGGTTACATGGAGTTTTTGGTGCAAATGCATTTAGATACATTTGCTTATGTAACTCAGCATTTCAGGGTTTTATCTGTTCAACCTTCATGACACAATTTCCTTCGTTCTAGGACTGTGGGAAGAAATTCACCCACACAGGTAATTTTAAGAGACACATGCGTATTCACACAGGAGAAAAGCCTTTCAGCTGCCGGGACTGCAACAAGGCTTTCTCTGACCCTGCAGCTTGCAAAGCCCATGAGAAAACCCACAGGTGAATATAAACTTTATTTACGCTTCTATTTATTTCTTTACACTGAGCTACATCAGGATTTTATGGTCTTAAACGGGACTTTCTGTGCCTTCCAAGTCCTCTGAAGCCATACTGCTGCTCCACTTGTGGAAAGAGCTACCGCCAGATCAGTCTGCTCAACCTGCACCGCAAACGCCACACGGGCGAAGCACGGTACAGCTGCGAAGTCTGCAGCAAGCTCTTCACGACATCGGGCAATCTGAAACGCCACCAGCTGGTGCACAGCGGCGAGAAGCCATACCAGTGCGACTACTGCGACAAGGCTTTCTCCGACCCCACTGCCAAGATGCGGCACCTCGAGACGCACGACACCGAGAAGGGCAACAAGTGTCCACACTGCGACAAACGCTTCAACCAGGTAACAACGGGTTCTGAAAAATGTGGCTGGAGCTGCATCTCTTTTTAATAGAAATTTTTGCATCACCAGCTGAGCTGTTCACAGTTACAGTAAGATCCAGTAAATTCTTCCTGTATATTTTTACCTTTTATTTTCACTAGGTGGGGAATCTGAAGGCACATTTAAAAATCCATATTGCAGACGGGCCTCTGAAGTGCAAAGAATGTGGCAAACAGTTTACAACTTCAGGTAAAAGAAGGAAATTATGCTTGTTGCATAAGAAATCTGTAGGATGTTAAGGTTTTTAGGCTTCCAGTTTCTTAAAAAAATAAAATGATTCCTCTAGAAGAAAATCCTGTTAGCCGTAAAAATGACTTCCCTGTCTGGTAAATCAGTCTCATAAATTAAATATATTGCTATTTCACTTTTTTTTGTTCCATATGAAACTGCTTCTACTTTTTTAAAAGGTTATGTATAAAATAACCAACATTAACCTCCCAAGTCCTGAACTCTTGCATGAGATGCATTTTTTATTTCTCTTTGCTATTTGGGCTGTTATGGACCTGATGTCAATCAAGGAATGCAAAAGAAGGTTAAAATGTGTTTGGATATTATAAAAATTCAGCAAAAAAAGTGAACTATTCTATACCTTTTTATAAAAGAAAAATAATCCTGAAGTGGTTTGATTTTAGTAAATATCCTTAACAGCCAAACTCAAATGAGGGTTTTCTGTTTTGAATTTTGGATTGTTTTCAGACACTGTTCAACATATAATGCACATCATGTTGGCTAAAGCTTTAAAGCCCTTACAAGTATTTAGCGGTCACACAGCTACATTTAGATATTCATGTAAATGTTTCAAACAGGCACAATTATAGCTGTTGTTAGTCTGCTGGTAGTAAAAACAAGTATTTTTTTGTTTTGCTTTTGACTTTGAGTCTCTTGGTCTAATCTTTGTGTGACGGTGTCTGCTTTGTAGGAAACCTGAAAAGACACCTGCGGGTTCACAGTGGGGAGAAACCGTACGTGTGCTCGCACTGCCAGAGAGCTTTTAGCGACCCAGGAGCTCTGCAGCGCCATGAACGCATCCATACAGGTACTCTTATCACATCCAGACATGCTGTTTTGTGAAAGTCAGAAACCTCGGGTGAATGTAACCTCCTTGCTTCTATAGTGAGACAGTAATTTATGCGTTACAGGAGAGAAGCCCTGCATTTGTCTCGTCTGTGGCAAAGCTTTCACCCAGGCCAGCTCCCTCATCGCTCATGTTCGTCAGCACACTGGAGAGAAACCCTACGTCTGTGAGCGCTGTGGCAAAAGGTCAGCTTGCTGAGGTGGAACGGACACATCAGTAATGAAACAACAGGATCATGATCGAAATGCCAGACAAATTATTGGGCTCACTCAATAAACTGCTGACACAGCTACTGTGGCTTTTTGAGTTGACTTTGATCATTCATCCATTGTGCTAATGGATGAATGATCAAAGATGAGGTTAACAAGTAGCTTCAATCACACTCAACCCCATCTGTAAATGGCTTATTTTTAATTTTTGAATGAAATTGAAACACCATAACAATGACATGTTGGAGTTTTGAGCTTCAAGATACCCATGAAACAGTCATCTTAAGAAAGTTTACTAAAATGCTATCTCCATCAAAAAAATCAGACTTTTAATCTCGATACCACTTATTTTCATTTGAATTGTTATAATTAAGATGGATATGCGTGTTTTGTGTGTGTTTTTTTTTGTTTGTTATTGTTGTTTTTTTTTTATTTGCCTTTTTTTGCTACAAGAATATCTAATCTTTATTTTTATCTGGGCAGATTTGTGCAGTCAAGCCAACTGGCCAATCACATTCGCCACCATGACAACGTGCGGCCACACAAGTGTCGAATGTGCAACAAGGCGTTTGTCAATGTGGGAGACCTGTCCAAACATATTATCATACACACTGGTAAGGACAAAACTTTGGGTCAAATAATCATGAGGTTTTGGAGTTGTGGAAATTTGTAGATTTTTTTCACATGTTGAACTGTGAAGTCGCTTTTCCTACCACATCTACCTCCGACTGAGCTCACAGCATTCCCTCTCAGGTCTTCAGTAGCTCATCTTTCTTCATTTTGTCATTTCAGGGGAGAAACCTTTCCTTTGTGATAAATGCGGCCGAGGGTTTAACCGTGTGGATAACCTGCGCTCCCACGTCAAGACTGTTCACCACGGCAAAGCTGGCATGAAGCGGCTTGTGGTAGCAGGCAGAACTGTAGAGGAAGAGAGTGAAGACTGCGTAGGAGCATCCTCCACTGACGAGATCAAAATTGTTACCGTCTCCACAGAGGACATCGTCACTCTGGCAACCGAAGCCCTTGCAGCCAGCGCCGTAGCTCAGCTTACAGGTCAAACAGCTTCTGCAAGATCTGTGTTTTTTGATATAAAGTTAGTGCTCAGGGATGAATGCTTCTGTACAACGTGGCGTGATCAGACAATGTTAAATGTTTTTTATTTCAATTAACAGTTGTTCCAGTGTCTGCATCAGTGTCTGCAGATGAGACCGAGGCTTTGAAAGCTGAAATCAACAGAGCAGTGGAGAAGGTGCAAGAAGAAGGTAAGATTTCTTTGAATCAAGGATCAAAAAGCAGGACGTTGTTCAAATATTGGAGTTAGATATGATGCTTCAGTTAGTATCAGGAAAATATCTTTGACAATATCTTTGAAGTGATGTGGTAGAGTACAAAAAGGTCTTCAAAGCCATGTAATAAAGTATGATGGGAAGCATTAACTATAGATACAAGCAGCTCAAGGACAAAAAATTGCTTTCAAAATGTAATGTTATTTTTGTTGTTTTCATTAACAAAATGGAAGAAAAATTGCTAACCTTCCTGGTAGACCTTTCAGCTTTAAAGGAAGCATGAAATAAGAAATCAGACTGCAAATGACTCACTTTGTTACCTTGTCTTTTGCTCACAGACCCGAACACTCAGATCTTGTATGCCTGTGACTCGTGTGGGGACAAATTCCTGGATGCCAGCTCCCTCGCTCAGCATGTGCGCATCCACACAGCTCAGGCCTTGGTCATGTTTCAGGCAGATTCCGACTTCTACCAGTACACCACCACAGCCACCACTGCTGAGGGGGATGCCGCTACTACATGGCAACCCACATCTGAACAGGTTATCCAGGAAGGACAAGTTATCATCCGTACAGAGGACGGAGAGAGAAAACCAGAGGACGGGATACCTGGGGGGACACAGGAACCACAAGGGTCAGAAGAAATAATTCATGTAGTGGAGGAGGTGGAGGAAGGACAAGTTGAAACTCATTCTGAGCACCAAACAGAGGGCGAAGATGTAGAGGAAGAAAAGAAGGAGGAAATGGAATGTGAGAGTCAGGCATAGTGGATGAGATTTTATAAGATTTCATGAAATGTTCGTCCTGACTAATCTAATTTATGCAATAGAAGAAAATTTAAATATTAGGTGCCCTAATGAGGCATTGATTTAGTTGTACCATGATGTTTAAAAAAATCTTAACTGGAGCTATAAAATACACCTTTAAAATAAGTTTTTTTTTCAAAGAATTATTAATCTCAAATTATGTATTTGCTTTCATATAGCACAGCAGTGTCCAGTTATTTTTGTAAAGCTTTGCAGAGATGAATATACAAATTTGTATACTTGGTTTATTTTTAGACTAAAATGTAGGACAGTGTCTTGTCCTTTATGTTAGGTAATAAATATCATTAAATTTAACTGGAAGAAAAGCTAATATTTTTCTTTTTTCTAGATAAAATGTGTACATTTTCTTAAAAAACAATATTTTACTATACCTAACTAAATGTGTTTTATGTAGAACAGCTACATAAACATACAGTGGTACTAAATATTTAGCTGCAAGACAGTTCACACTTTACTGTAGTAAAGAAGTTAAATGGGATTTTTTTTGTTTGTTTTCATGGTGTGTTTTTTGACAAACACAAATCCTGCGCTTGTACTGTATGTGTGTACATATCTGTCGAAAAAAAAGTCTCTTAATCTGACAAAAAGTAAATGTGACTATGGCACAAAAAGTTTATAATTTGACCTATAAAAATCTGACCTATAAAAATATTTGTAACCTTGCTAACTCAGTGACCATCCACCTCATCTCATTAAAGATTATTGCTGTCTGATAATCTATGTGTTGTAGTGTTATAATTTTTTTAGTGTTTTGTATTTCATGGAATTTGGAACAGTGAACTTGATAATTGATAAAATATATATGTGTACCTAATAAAAACTGATTTTTTTTTTGCATTGTCAATAATAGCCAGCTATCATAGATTAGAATTAAGATAAACAAATCAAGTAGAATAATATTTAACTCGACGCTTACTACCTTAAGTTATTTAATGATTCACGGTTTTATTAATAAATCAAGGCAATATTTTCATTTCATTTCCGTGTCTGTCAGCACAGCCTTCATCTGATTGGTAGAGAGGCGTTCGGGACGCGTTCCTTCCTCTGATTGGCTGGATCTTGGGGTCAAAGGTAATACAACCTCTGCTTACGCTGACGTCGACTTCTGCAGCAAAATGGCGTCGTCGACAGCGGTGAGGGAGGCTAACCGGTTCAGTTCTTCATTAACGACTCAAAAACGAACCGGAATGAGGGCAGCACGGTGGTTTAAACATTTGGACAGAAATGTTATCTTGTTCCTGTCGTTAGCCTCCATGTTGCACGGTGCTTTGGCCGACGGTAAGACCCTGGTGCTGCTGGACAACCTCAACATCAAAGACACCCATTCAGTCTTCTTCCGCAACCTGGCAGGTCAGTGAAAGACACGGTGCTGTTTTCATTAATCACTTTTACATTAACAAATATCGTTTTTAGTGCCACCTGGCATTAAGTCTGTTGCAGGCCTTAAGGAGCTGCTTGGACAAAGCTGGTGCCTCGTTGAAATGTTAATGACAAAATTAAATTTTGCATTAACATATATAATATAGCATAACACAAATATGCCCAAATTTTGTATTTTATGGCGCTGGAGCATTCCTATTTTTTTTTAATTTAACCCAGATGCATGATCTTAGAATCATTTGGAAGTTCTTTTAAAACCCTTTCAATTAATGCATAAAATCATGAGTACAGCGTTTGTTTCAGTGTTGCTGATTTTTCTGTTTCAGATCGGGGCTTTGACCTCACATTCAAGACAGCTGACGATCCATCCCTGTCTCTGATTAAATATGGACAGTTCCTGTACGACCATTTGATCATCTTCTCACCATCTGTTGAGGGTAAATTTCTTTTTGTATTCAAAATGAAAATGACTTTTTGATGGCTTGTGTTTCTCTTGATTAAGCAATCTGTGGAATATTTTTGGTTATTTTCAGACTTTGGTGGAAATATAAACGTGGAGACCATAACATCTTTCATTGACGGTGGAGGCAATGTCCTGATTGCTGCTAGCTCCGATATTGGTCAGTTGATTAATGAAAACATTGTCTAACGTTTCATCACTTAAAGTATAAATGTATTATTATTATTCATGTTTTTGTTTTCCTTGTGAAACAGGCGACCCTCTGAGGGAGTTAGGCAGTGAATGTGGCATCGAGTTTGATGAGGAGAAGACTGCTGTTATTGACCATCACAACTATGACGTGTCTGATCCCGGAGAGGTAAATAGCTTCATCTTTGCACAGCAGAACCATTAACTCTGCTTCACAAAACTAATCTTGGGATTTGTCTGTCAACATTATAATTTCCAATTTATCTTGTCTCCAGCACACTCTGATCGTTGCTGACCCAGAGAACCTGCTGAAAGCTCCAACTATTGTTGGCAAACCCACCAATAAACCTGTTCTGTTCAAGGGTGTTGGGTAAGTACAAATGGCAAAATTAAATGGTTATTACTAAACCACACAATGGATGTAACTGATTGGTGCTAAATATCAAAAATAACTCTTACTATTTTGATTTAATAAATATCACAGTTTTCTTGTTTAGGATGGTAAAATTAAATGAAACCTATTCCAATCGTGCTAAATTTCTTTCTAGAATGGTTGCTGACCCAGACAACCCGCTTGTCTTGGACATCCTTACTGGCTCTTCAACTTCCTACTCGTATTTCCCTGACAGACCCATCTCTCAGGTAACTTTTAACATTTTCTGTACAGCTTTATTTACAAAGTTAAGCTTTAAGACTGTCTGTTTATATAGGCATTTTATGATTTATGTGCCCATACATTACCAGTTTAACAAGGCCTATTTTCTTTCTTTTATTGATTGCTTTTCAAACAGTGCTATATTATGCAAGTAAACTACAAAACTTCAAAGGGTGGAAAAGATGGTGAATTTTAAGGGTTTGAATTGAAGGCAACTGCACTTGTTTCTTGAAGACGTTTCACCTCCAACTTCCAAAAGGCTTCTTAAGAAATTATGTCCAGTTGCCTCCTATTCAAAGCCTCAGGATTGCTACATCTGTGCCAACAAACAGTTGGACATGGAGAGGGAAAAAAGAAATGCTGTTTGTAAAATGTTGTCTGTATAAACCTTTTATATGAACCTTGTTCTCAATTTTGTGCTACTAGGTATTCTTTTATATCTTTTTGTGTTTTAGTTTAAACATAACACTTCAGTCATAGAAATGGTTTAGCAGAGTCAGTAACATGTCTTCTTCTGCTCCAGTACCCCCATGCTGTGGGTAAGAATACCCTTCTGATCGCCGGACTCCAGGCCAGGAACAACGCCAGAGTGGTTTTCAGCGGCTCCATGGAGTTCTTCAGTGATGCTTTCTTCAACTCTGCTGTGCAGAAGGCCAGACCAGGTTCACAGAGGTACTGGGTTTCTCTTATTTCCTTGTCTGTATACATCTTTCACTCATTTCCAGTAAAACAAAAAAATATTACAACCTAAGATTCACGAAGCTCAACAGGAAGCGTTCTTATCAGGACTTTGTGAAAGCATACAAGTTTTAAAAAGGAATACAAATAATAATGCTGTGTTTTGAAATCTTTGCTCTGCTTGTTTGCTTGAACAGGCACGAGCAGACGGGGAACATGGAGCTGGCTGCGGCTCTGTCTCGCTGGGTGTTCAAGGAGGCAGGAGTCCTCAGAGTGGGAGCCGTTACCCATCATCCTGTGGGAGAGACCACTCCCCCGGCAGCATACACTGTTACTGACCTTGTGGTGAGTTTTTACCGCCATTATCATTAAGGTTTGTTTTTTTCCCTCTTAAATTAAAAGTCCTGTATCTGAAAGTAAGACCTTTTCTTTCAGGAGTACAGCATCGTCATTGAAATATTGTCTGAGGGCCGCTGGGTCCCTTTTGACGGAGATGATATTCAGCTAGAGTTTGTGAGGATCGATCCTTTTGTCAGAACTTATCTCAAGAAAAATGGTATGCAAATCTTGATTCAACATAAATCAATAGCACCTAATGTCTTTTGGCTGTAATCCCTATAAATGCTGCCCTTTTTTTGTCTAGGAGGTAAATATAGCGTCCAGTTCAAGCTGCCTGATGTGTATGGAGTCTTCCAGTTTAAGGTGGACTACAACCGACTGGGATACACACATCTCTACTCCTCCACTCAGGCAAGTTGAACAAGATAATTCCACCAAGTTTTACTCAAATAAAAAAACTGATATTATTCCTAGTTGTTACAGGAGGTTGAATTAAATAAAAACTCAACACTTTCATCAGCTGATGCATGGCTTAATAATTTCAATTTTCCCAACTGTTTATCTTCTACAGGTATCAGTTCGTCCCCTGCAGCACACACAATATGAGCGCTTCATCCCCTCAGCCTTCCCATACTACGCCAGCGCCTTCTCCATGATGGCAGGACTCTTCGTCTTCAGTGTCGTCTTCCTGCACATGAAAGAGAAGGAAAAGTCAGATTAATGCAGAAATATCAACAGGGTTGGGGGGGGGGG
>NC_051437.1:24040286-24166650 GCF_001649575.2 Kryptolebias marmoratus
TTTTTTTTTTTTTTTTTTTTTTTTTTTTTTTTTTTGCTTTTTTGTGATTGAGAGTGCTCAAATGGTATTTGGGTTAAAAAGGGGAGTCTTACTGCAGTGCAGTGCAGTATGTTTTGCTGAGATGTACATTGAAATATCCCAAAGCCTAAATGTTCTAAAGTCAGTCAGCTGTTGTATAAAGTTGCTTTACATTTAACTAAAGCCTCTCAGCTAAAGCAGTTTAAAATCATGTCAAACAATTACTAGCATTTTCTCAATTAGAAAATGTATTTTTGGGTAAAAACATGCACTGAAAATGCCAATGGTTCCCTTGTTTTATAAAAATGTTTGCATTTTGGGGGGGAAAAAAGCTGGTGTCCTCTTAAAATAAAAATGTTGACATTCCTTTTAGTATGAGTCCTTGTGCCTTCTGTTATAAAACAACTGAGCACAGTTTTATTATGCTTGAAATGCATATTCAGCTGTTTTATGCATTATGACTCTTGGTGTTTTTAATTGAACTGATACCCCTTGCTGCAAAGCATTTTCTTCAAATAAAAAGGGAGAGCAAATCCGCTGCTTGGACAGCAAAAACAAATTTAAGGTAGTGTGTAGGTGTAGGGGATAGTTTTAGGCTTCAATAGTCAACACTTTCAAAAAAGTAGGGGACAAGAAGGTTCGGTACTGACGCCGAAAACAAGAAGTAGTTATAATTGCTTAAAATGCGTCACAATATCAGCAATATATTTGGATTTTGCACAACAAGCGCAAAATCCTTAAAATGCGAGACTTTTTGAATGCAATTCGGTCCTGGGAAAAGTCACGTTTTAATGACGTAATCCTGACGGTTGGGGTTCCGCCGAAAGTAAGACGTAGCATCTTAGCATCCGTTTTATTGGCCGACTAAACAGCAAAAAGGGTAACTCACACTGGTTGGTGTTGAACCTGGTTAGTACAGGTATACGATTTTTTAAAAAAATGATAGCGATGTTATCGTTGCTGGGAAACTAAAAAAACAGCTTGTCAACCTGAAAGAAAAGTATAGTTGGTTAAGCTAACGCGAAAACATTGTTGCTAATCAGAGGTGGGTAAGTGACAGCTTCCTGGGCTTAAACAGAAGTGAACTAGCAGCGGTGCAGTCAAAACAAAAGTGTTAACAACTTCACAACCAGAGCTGTAGCTTTACTTCGGGAGGAAAAATGCAGTGAAAGGTTATTTAGCTAATGTGGGCGGCGTTAGCCTTGACCAAAAAAAAAAAAAAAAAGAGCATTGCTTTGTGAGAGTCAGCTGACAGCCTTCTGCTGCTGCCAACAACCCGGTGATGGATCAACTGAAAGTAAAGGATCGCATATTGGAAAACATTTCTCTGTCCGTCAAAAAGGTAAGATCTGCCTGTGAGCTGGGTGGGCAGCGCTGTTTTGTTTTCGTCAAACATATTTTGCTCGAGATTTTCCACAGGCTTGAGTCACTGTGGCTAATGTTAGGTCATCTTCTGTTTGCGAAAGGCAGGACAACTTTCAAGCCCCTGAGCACTTCGCAGTTATGGAAGGACCTTGCCTTCGCTGATATGAGAAATTATTACAGATAAATACTAGTCCTGGGTGTTATAGATCCAGTTCATAGTCGTAGTTTTGTGTGTAGTAGCAGCACCAGGCACACTGCGGCATGTGTTGTAAACAAAGCTGCAGTCAGATCTGCAGTGTAAGGCTTACCTAGCAGGTTTTTGTTCTTGAAGTTTGTGTAATTAATGACATTTCTATTATCTGTGTTATGTCATAATCAGTTCAATGAAAGCATCCTTTCAGCAACCTAATTGTAAGTGACATAATAAATACCTTATTGTGTCACTGTAAGTTAGGGATTTGCATCTTGGGTTTGTTTAATGCAGCATGCTCCTTTTAGGATCTGTTACCCTGCCTATTTCTCCTATCAAATGACTACACAAAGACTGTGAAAGTGTTGTTTTATGAACTGTGCCTCGAGCTCTAAAGCAACTGTACAGTGTTTACCTAAAAAAAAATACAACTTGTAGAAATAGTCATAGAGCAGGAGCAATTATTCTTGGAGACAGAATCTCAAAGCAACACTTACTGTTGGCTCAAAAAGAAAGTTTATTTGGTATCTTTCCACAGAGCTGCCTACATTAACATGTCTAATGTAGATTTTCTTTTAAATATGTATGTATTTGGCTATTTTTGCCAGTACATTGAAATAACAACCACAACAATAACAATATCTTTACAATATGTGGTAAACGATGTACAGTCTTGTTTTGTTTTTTAAAGAAGTAGCACTTATTGACTCACTTAAAGGTACTCATTGCAGTGTCATGAAGACCAGTCAAAAAATAAATTGCTGGGGGGTTTTTTTGTTTCACATCTTGGTGATGATTGTGTCTTAAATTAAAAGATTGTAAGCAGAGTTTGTGAATGGTTGGCACCCACGCTTGTTTGTTTACCTGCGGAAACAGGTCAACGACAGCGACGTTCATGGAGCCGTTTAGGATTGAAAAGTCCAACAATTTTGATGTATTGGTTCGTATTTCCACTCAGATTTGTTGAGTAATGTATGCAGATGAAATGACAGGTTAGATTAAAGCTTTAAACTACCAGTCGAGAAGATATTTCACAGAAGCTGTGTGTGTTTGGATGCCCAGCTCTGTCTTTATGGCGCTCCACCGCCCCAATGTTTGTTCTGGACAGCTGCATTATTTGATTTTTCTCTTTCCTTTCACGTTTAGCAGCAGATTTGTAGTTATTTTTTCACTTAAACGCCTTCTCCGAGATTCTACGCTTGCCCGATTTCGCCAAATTTGTGTACCTACAAAGAGTACAGCCAGCCTAATGTAGGTTAATCGTGTGACTCGAGCTTAGACGAATTCAGCAGAGTGTTGTTTACACTGAGTGCATACCCACATTTCAGAATTAAATATCAATGTATCTACTGGAGTGAACTCTTTCAAACTGCACCATTTGATTGAAGTTCAGGATATTCCTTTATGTCTGATTTCATACTTTTCAATGAGTACCTTTAAATCTCCAACCTAGTTGTTGCTCATATTTTTACTCAGTCTGTCTGGTCTGCACCACAGTTACTTTCATTTATTGCTTATTTTATGGGTTACACATGATTATGTACTTTGAGGGTATGGTACTGATTACCATTCCTTAAATTACTTAATTCCCGAAGTCATCATTTTACCTTCATTTTAACCATCAATCAATCTGAATGAGCTATTTTGTAAAGTTATTGCAACATTATTGTATAATGCTAATTACTGTACACTCTAGATGACTCGATCTTGAAATTCAGTCATTTTAAATTCAATAAGTTTATTTTATTTCTTGTCCGTGTGGCTATTGAAACCCTTTCACTTATTCTCTGAGGCAAGTTTAAATTGCAAACCAGCTAGCTAAGATGCTGTGTGTCTCTGCAGTTGCAGAGTTACTTTGCAGCCTGTGAGGATGAAACTCCGGCTATCCGAAACCACGACCGGGTCCTTCAGCGCCTGTGTGAACACCTGGACCATGCTCTGCTGTACGGGTACGTGAATTACTGCAAGATGAATGTAATCTTATCATATTTGCTTCAAGGTTCTTTATGAAAAAAAAAAAAAAAAAATATATATATATACAGATCTTTGTGTAAACCAGATTGTTTTCATTTTTATTTTACATTCCTACAAATAGTACAGACGTGTTGAAAATTAAAATTGAAGGTTGTGTAAATATGCAGATAAATTTTACATAAAAATGTGTGTTTACTAACAACTAACTGCTGATACAATCAGTATCAGTGATTTATTATTTATGTGTTGATGTGTTCCTGTTTTACCCACTCCAACAGTACTGTGTAAAAGTCTTGAGCTAGCCACTATTTTTTATTTTTATGTTTTGTTTCATGAAGCCAGACATTTGTAGGGTTTTTTAAGTATCCTTGAGCAAGTTTTCTGAAGATTTACTTTAGTTTTTCTTTGATTTCACTAATTTCAGGCCAGTCCAAATATCTATCAGTTTCAAAAGAATGTGTTTTTTTTGTTGTTTAAGCTACTTAACATTGATTTATTGATCATTAAAAAATAAATAAAATTAGAAGTTAAATGGATAAACCAGTTCTGTGTTTACGTGTAACAGACAACTTGGTGAAGAGTCAGTTTTAAATCGTATTTTCTGTCTCGTTGTTACAACCAACCTGTCACAGACACAATTTATTCCCCTTTCTTGGTTGCATCTACAAAAAAGACAATTATAAAACAGTTTAACAAGATTAAAGTTGTATTTTTCCCACCAAAATATCTTAGATCAACCCTTGCTTTACGACAGTGATGCTAATGTTTAGGTTTGGTGTAAATTTTAATCTTCAATAATAAAAACCCTTAGCTTGTTTAAGCTTTAGGCATCTGATTTTATTTTTATTGTTTTAGGCTGCAAGACATCTCATCGGGCTACTGGGTCCTGGTCGTTCACTTCACTAGGAGAGAGGCCGTCCGACAGATAGAGGAGCTGAAGCACATAGCAACAAACCTCGGTCGAAGTGAGATATCAGCACAGTGGATGAAACTTCACACAAAGTGAATCGTCCTTTATTACCCAGTGAGTTATATTAAAAATGAGCTTCTCTGCTCCCTGCAGGCCGTGCATGGTTATACCTGGCACTGAGTGAGAGCTCTTTAGAGAGCTATCTGCGCCTTTTCCAGGAGAACCAAGGACTGCTGCAGAAGTATTATTTCAAGTAAGCACAAGATCATGTTTTTACACTTGGAAATGTATTTATTCTTACATATTTCAATGGCAGTTTTTATTACCAAGTAACTGTCACTCACAAAACTTTTCTCTTCCAGAAATGCTTTGGTCTGCAGTCATGACCACCTCACACTCTTCCTCACACTGGTGTCCGGACTGGAGTTCATTCGCTTTGATCTGGAGCTGGTCAGCATCAGCTTCATGACGAGATTATTAGAGACTCAGCTTCTAAATGTCAGCAGCAATTTTTTAAAAATATCATCCTTGTTTTCCTCTTGGTGGTTCAGGATGTGCCCTATCTAGATGTGGCCCCATACATGCCTGAGTATTACAAACCACAGAACCTGCTGGACTTTGAGGAAAGGCTTCCCAGCTCAGACAGTATATCCCTACACTCCTTCACCTCCCTCACATCCACCAACCTGGAGTGGGATGACAGTGCCATTGCTCCCTCCAGTGAAGGTACGTCACCTAACCTCGAACTTAATTCATATTTATTTCCCTTTTCACTTAATTTTAATTAAAGTTTAATTATGAGACATGGACTGTTTTTTTCCTGTGCAGCTTTATCTTGAAGCAGTTGTATTTTGGACTCTCATGTCTACATTTACTTTCCCACTGATTGAACATCCAGGGGATGACAGTTTTTATTTTGGAGTTTTAGATATGTTCAGGACCCCCTGGAGTTTTAACACATATTTGTACGCTGTGGCACGGATTCATGCAGTGACGTCAAGCTGGTGGAATGGTGAAATAGCTGGATTGATCCCTGTAAATAACACAAACTAAAGTGCAGTTTAGCAAAAGGATCACATGGCGTGCAGGCAGATGACTGCAGAATGTTTTTTCAGGGGATGAATTGCAGCACTCAGTCACTGCTTTCCCCATCAGCCCTCTCAAAGTACTGAACCTTATTTTTTAGTTGCAACTTCTCCATTTTACCCTCATTCATTCTGTTATTTCACATTCCACATATGTTGTTTTACAGTGTCTGTGCCATTGACTCTGTCTCCTCTGTCCTGAATTCAGTTCACCTTTCTCTAATGTTGAATGTTATCCCTCCCTTTTTTTTTTAGATTATGATTTTGGTGACATGTTTCCCGTGTTGCAGTCATTGCCAAGTGCAGACTGGGAAGGTGGGACATTGGTCAACCCTCTCCTCCCAGCATTTCCATTCCATGTGTTCTCTCCCTCACCTCAACTCTTTTCTAGCATGGGCTTGTGTATCGTTTGTGTTTTATGCATGTGGGGTACTCAGTTATAAAACAGATAACTGAAACAACATATTATATTTGAAATTAAAAAGAATTAGCTCATGTAAACAAACATGGGTAAAAATGTTGGAAGACTTTGCTTTGGATTAATGAATATTAAATTTAGTTAATACGTTCTTGTACTTTAGCAACACCAGCAGACATTAATCTATGTGACCTATGTTACAATTTCTGAATAACTTGAACTGATGAACACCAAAGAGGAAGTTAGTATCTTAAATTTGATCTTAAAATAAGTTTAACATTTCAGGAGAAGCAAATTGACACACAAGGGTTTATTTATTAGATAGATATCCCAAACATTAGACATTCATATTCATTTGTTTTTAAATCTCACAATATACAGTACATAAATTATATTATTTATTGTTTTTTCCCATAATTTAATAACCATATTAAGCAAACAAAGTTTATAAAAACACAAAGCATCTTCTTACATCTGAGTGGTAAGTTTGGTTCCTCTGGGGATTTATTGTTGGGTGGGTTTTCTGTCTGTCACATTCTGCATGTGTTGCTCATCTGGGATCTTATTCTAATGCTCACTGTGCTTTATTTTTACCACAGCAGTGTATTTGCCTGAAGCAGCTGGTACTCACCTTGTCAGCCCTAGTCTTCATTGTATTGTGTATCTGTCACACAATGTTGTGTTATCTCCTCTTCCTGTTGACTTGTTGCATTGGCCTAGGTTCAGCTAAGCTGTAGTATATGTTTAAAAAAATATATATTTCCTAATGAGCGTAGGATGCTGATTTGGTTTTAGCTCAGTTTATTTGCAATAATCTAGTTGTCTGTTTTTTGTCTGTTTGCCCAAATGATTTAATGTTTAAAATTTGGTAAATGGGTCAAAAAATGAAAGCCTAGTTGTAATTGTAGTTTGAATGAAGATGTAGTAAATGCTGATAGAGTCTACAGTATTAATGCTTGACCTAGACCTGTGTTTCTGCAAAAAGAGCTACTGGCTGTGCTGTTACTCGATGTCCTACTTATTGTGTTTTGTTCCTCTTTTACACTGCCAAATAAATCCAAAAATGCAGCAGTTCCTAACACTGACTTTGGTTTGCAGATGAAGGAATACACAGCATTTCTGTGGGCTTGTTTGGTCGGTGGCACTTTAATGTTGGTTTTCAAAAAGGCGTTAAGAAGATAAACAAACAGAAACAAACATTTTCTAATCAACTTCTTTGACCAAAGCAACAAATATTAGTTTGGCGTTCAACCTACCAACAAGACAACACAAATTCTGTGTATTTCCTTTACTCTGTGGATATAAATGTCACCAGCAGCTGCTTTTGGTTTAACGGCCTCTCTTTGTGTGGTTTTCACTGTAGAGGGTGAGTTAACTGATCAGGCCAGCTGCCCACGGTCCACTGGCTCTGATCCCCAGACGGTCATCAGCGACACACTGCTGCTTTCTGGCACGGTGAAGGGGAAGTTGGCTGCTTACCTCTCTCCACACAGCCCCACATCCAGACACAACCCCTTCAATGAGGACTCCGACACAAACACCTCAGCAGATGTCACACCAGTTCACGTTGCCAAGCATCACAGTACCACCACCAATGGAGATGAGGCAGAGCTTGACAGCAGTGACCTTGAAGTCATTAGGTACAGTTTCTTTACTAGCATTAAGGATCAGATTCTGTCTGTCCTTGGAGCCGCAGCTAACCCTTCTCCTCACAAGAAGTCAGTGACATTGTTAAGAATTTGAAAAACAATAAGGCATGTGGTGCAGACAAAATATTCACTGAGCATTTAAAATTTGCGAGTAGAAAAATCTTTCCTTTGTTGGCTATTTGTTTTACTGGATTTTTAATTCATGGAATTTTACCGAATTCTATGCTGTCTGTGATTTTAGTGCCTATCGTAAAAGATAAGGGGGGTAAAATAAACAGTAAAGATAACTACCGGCCCATAGCTCTGGCCAGTACTCTATCAAAAATTTTGGAGAAGGCTCTGCTGAGCCGAATTGAGACATTTATAGCCACATCTGATAATCAGTTTGGTTTTAAACCAAAACTTGGCACTGATATGTGCATTTTTGCTCTCAAGGAAATATTAGATTTATACAAGAGACATAACTCCACAATTTTTACGTGTTTTATTGATTCATCGAAAGCATTTGATCATGTTAATCATGAAAAATTGTTTTATAAATTACAAGAGAGAGGAGTTCCAAAATACTTATTAAGAATTTTAGTGTACTGGTATGCTCACCAGAGATTGTCGGTAAAATGGGGAAACTCTGTATCGTCTCCTTTCCTTGTGAGTAACGGTGTACGGCAAGGCAGCATCTTGTCTCCTTGCCTTTTTAATTTGTATATGGATGATCTGTCAAAGCTGTTGAATCAATGTAGGACTGGTTGTCAGGTTGGTAATAGAACTATCAACCATCTGATGTATGCTGATGATCTTGTGATTTTCTGCCCATACAGCACTGGAATGCAGCAAATGCTAAGAGTTTGCTCTCAATATGGGTTACAACATAATATTGAATACAATGCGAAAAAAAGCATCATCATGATTGTTAAGAGTAAAGAAGACGATAAACTATCTTTTCCTGACTTCACTCTGTCTGGCAGCATCCTCCAGGTCACTAATGAGGTTAAATATTTGGGACATTACATCACCGCTGACCTGTCTGATGACAGAGACATTTACAGGCAGCGTTGTACCCAATATGTACAAGCTAATATGCTTCTTCGGAAATTCTCCATGTGTTCAGCACCTGTAAAAACTGCACTTTTTAAAGCCTATTGCACTCCCATGTATACCGCCCACTTGTGGCGGTGTTACAGAAAAAGCAGTATGAACAAATTTCAGGTGGCATACAATGACAGCATGAGGATGTTGCTTAGAATACCACGATGGAGTAGTGCCAGTCAGATGTTTGCCAATGCCAGTGTACCAACCTGCGCTGCTGGGCTTATAAATATTATGCACAGATGTATGTGCAGATTGACAAACTCTGCAAACAGCATCATTCAGACTTTGACTAATCCTGCTCAAAGCTCAGTGAGATTTTTCTCCACTCTGTGGAATCACTGGCGCGTTTGTTTGTATGTCTGATTGATTTTTTATGTATATGTAAATTTACTTTTTATTTTCTTTTATTGTTGTTATCTTTTATTGTTCTTTTTCTTTTTGTATGGACCTCAACCGAGTCTCAAATAAAGAGGATTGATTGATTGATTGATTGATTATTATTCTAGATTGGCTAAACGAAGGAAACCAGCCAGGAAGCGACGATCAAGGGGATCCACGGATTCCAGCGGCAGCATCCACAACTCAGTCTCCTCTGAACACATAGAAACAGAAAATGGTACCTTTACTTCAGAGGATGATTCATTGAACTCCACGGTCGTACAGCCGGATAGTGAAGGAGAGCTCAGCAGAAGCAGGGTTGGATCAGTGATTGTGGAGGAAGAAGGCGAGGAAAGCGTTGAAGCCCTCCTGCGTCTCCCAGAGATGACAGACACCTCCATGAACAGCGTCGGCCAGCCCTTGCGTGACGTCATGGACCGGCTCAATGGCTCATGGGAGCACCCAGATGCAAAAGAGGAAAAGAAAAACAGTCAAGTTGTTGATCAGAGCTTGGAGCCTCCAACACAGCAGCCCTTTCGAGAGGATTCAGAGGGAAAGCCGCCTGACCCAGCTCCAGGAGAGGCATCTGTCTCCCCTCTGGACAAAAGTTCCAACTCCCTGCAGGCCTCTGCTGTGTCTACAGACTTGTGCTGCTTTACCCCCACCAGTCCAGACTCTGCTGACACAAGTGGTGGCCACAATGACTCTACAGGGCAAAGCCAGTCACAGACTCTTTCAGGTTGCCTTGAAGATGACAAAGAAGCAAAAGGGCCAGCAGGAGAGAAGCCCCACATGAAGGAGGAGGTACAAGAAGATCCAGAAAACAAAACAACTGAACATCTGCACAAGGAGGAGCTTAGTCCTTCTGAAATATCTCATCCAGCAGAGTTTAAGTAAGAAGCTAAAACAAGACTTTTTTTTTTTTTATTTGTTGAAGCCATGCTGTTTGATGTGTGTCTAATGTTTTTTATCCTTCATATTTCAGGGTGGACAACAACCACTTACTACTTCTAATGATTCATGTATTCAGAGAGAACGAGGAGCAGCTTTTTAAGGTGAAGACAGAAAAACAAATGTTTTCATTCTTGTTGAAACCTTCATAATATATGGTACTTTTTAAATATAAGCTTACTTGTTTTTTACTTCATTATAACTTTAGCAGCAAAAATCAGATATGATCTTTTTAAAAAAAGCTCTTTAGTGGTGTTGTATGTGACCAGGAAAGATGACACTTTTGGTTTTATTATCTGTTTTGACATCTAAGAAGTGGTTTAGAGAGTTTCTCTGCAAGTTTTAGTTTTCCCCTTGGCTTTTTATCTGCTTTTTCTCAAGTTGAAAAATGGTAACTATTCAGGTTGATTTGATATTTTTGTGTTTTTAGATGGTGAGAATGAGTACAGGTCATATGGAGGGAGACCTGCAGCCTCTTTATCTGCTGCTGACTGACTGTTACATCTACTTACTAAGAAAAGGTAAGTGGAGAAAACCCAGGTTCACTGGCTTTTTTTTGGCAATCTGGGGTACAAAAGTGCAAAACTGACGTCCTCTTCTTCTAGCAATTTGAAGGATTTCTGTGCATTTGATTTTTATCAAAGTAGTTTTCACATTTTCATCATTTAAAATTGGAATCAAGTTCAAATCCAGAGTTTCATCATATTTGTTGTATTTCTTTTTGTTCTCAGGAGCAGCTGAAAAGCCCTACACAGTTGAAGATGCTGTTTCTTATAATGAGCTTGACTATCTTTCTGTAAGTTACCTTGACTTCATTAGTTATGTTCTTTTAAATACATGTTAATTTGGGTATCTTTTCAAGACTTTTGATTTTTTAGAAACAATTTTTTTGGGTTGAAAGTCCTAATTTTTTTTGCCAGTAGGCGCATTACACTGTGTAATTAATTGTGCAGAATTAAGTGTGACAGGGTTGTTGGGTTGATGAGGGAAAAGTTTAGCTTTGCTCTTAAAAAGGTAGTGATAATGTTTTTCCCATTAGGTGGGCCTCGACCAGCAGACAGTGACTCTGGTTTGCACCAACAGACGAAGAAAGTTCCTGTTGGACACTGCTGATGTCTCACTGACTTTGTGAGTCGATCCTTATATCTGTGTCTCACGATTCTAACTGTGCTGACTTACAGTTTGTCTTTGTTTTCCTGTCCAAAGAGACAGCACATGCAGTCTCATTTGCCAAAGTTAGTTTTTACACAATATGTCAGGAAGCATTAGACTGAAGACTCAAACAGAAGTTAAGTCAAAGTAATGTAGGATAAATGGAGTACTGTCTTTTCTGTAACTTCCAGTTTGTTTTTTCCTTCATTTTTCAGCTGGTTCCTGTCGGTTCTGAAGTCCGCCATGGTTCAGGGTTGTCGTGAGCCTCCCTATCCATCTATTCTGACAGATGCTACAATGGAAAAACTGTCTTTAACCAAATTTGTCTCCCAGGAATGTCAGTGTGAGGTAATGTTAGGAGTGTTTTGTACTGTTGTAGGTTTTCATCACATCTGGTACTTGCAAAGAAAATGCTGAATCAGTTAGTTATTAGTAACATGAACAGTCTGCCTAGTTGATGTAAACAATTGGTCTTCTTTAACTTGTCAATACTTATCTAGCTCTTCATCATACTATATTTTCAGTTGAAGAATATCAGTACTACTTAAAATTGTGTAAAAATGTCATACTAATGTTGCATAAATTGAACATGAGTGGGAAACTGCAACAGTCTAAAACACAGTTTGGAACGATTTCAACTGAAAACCGTCAACACTGGTTTTCTCCTCATCCTAAAAGTTAGCAGCAGTTTTTAAGTTCCTCATTTACACCAATCTTAGCTTTACTTCTGCCATCTGAAGCTTGCAGAATCTCTGATCCTTGCCTGACTTTCAAAGCAGAGGTTCACTGATTGTTTGCCCGTTTCTCCAGGTGTCTGACGTGACTATTCATCTCTACTCCTTGGTTCACTGGGAGGACCCGATGGACTTGACTTTGTCTCCGCAAGGTGTCACCCCAACCTCTGGAGTTCTCTCCAGCACGAAGGAAGGAACTATAATGTACAGGTCTGGAACTACATACCTGGGTAAAGAGGTGTGGAAAAGCTGCTACCTCGTTCTCAGGTACGAGCGGGTCCAACACAACGCTAACATCTCTCAGCTGTTGCCACAGTGCTTCTTTAACATCTGATAAAATAATATCTAAGGTTTGAAGGTCACTTTATTTCAGACACACTAACAGACACACTACATGTAGGTCATTTCCCATTTTTATGCTCACTCTTTAAAGGTAAAACTGACGTTATTTTATTCATTCATTTTCCACACCTGCTTTATTCCATACAGGGTTATTTAGGTGTTATTGTAGTTACTTTCAAATGATATTGTAGTAAATACTGTTAAAGTATTATTTTTACCAGTATAGTCAGTATTTTTACCCTCTTACAAATTTTTGAAATATATTAGACACTTTGGAGGTAGGTAAACATTAGTGTTGGATAGTGATATAGTAATATTGTGTCCCAGGGTACCTAAAAATGGCAGCAATATCGCTTTAAATTTTGTCAATAAATAATGTTGTGTATAACAACAAAAAACACATTTTTTTTAAACAGGGTAATACAGTTTAAAATACTTGTAATCAAACTGTCGACATTAGATATTGTGTATTCTGTTTATAAATATATTACTTCTGTTATTGTTTTTAATATATTTATCATAACGTACGTATGGGACTTCTGATTGGGTAGACCTAAGTGTTTGATCTCCTTTTGTGCAGTAATGGGATTCTGTACCTGTACTCCGAGAGAACAGATGGGACACCTCTGCTGTCAGTCACCATGGGGTAAGCTTCAGAAAGCTGACACAAGACATAACGTTGAGGCTTTCAGTGTCCAAAAAAACACTGAAACACCTGGAAACAATGGGACATACTCAGGGATGTTGACAACCTCCTTGTGCCCCCCTTCATTTCTCATCAGAGGAGAGCACTGTGGAGGCTGCCGTCGCTCAAACAGCACAGAACGACCACACGCCTTCCAAGTCATTCTGACGGAGCGCCCCCCTCTGGTGCTCAGTGCCAGCAACGAGCAGGACATGGCTGACTGGATGCAACTCCTCTGTCAGTCTGTCTCTAAAGGGGTAAGAGTAAATCTCTGGTGTAATATATATCATCCACATATTAAACATTATTTCTAATTTTGTATCCATCTTAACTTTAGACTACTTTTAATGAAAATAAAGAAAACTAAAAGCAGATGTTACACATCCTGTTTAGTTAACCGTACATGCATGCTTTGTGATGATAATTATGTGCAAATTTGACCTTGCATATGTAGAGTAACACAACTGTAACCCTCTTCCCTCCAGGTCATCCCCCAGGGCGTGGCCCCCACCCCATGTATCCCATGCTGCCTGGTAATGACAGACAAGAAGCTGCTAACCTGCCATCAGGACTGTCAGACCAGTTTTTTCCGTTCTCTGGGCAGTGCTGATATCTGCGATGTCACTGCTGTGAGCCTTGAGCCTGACAAGGAGTACTGCGTTGTTGTAAGTGATCTGTGGAGCGCCACCTGCTGCTGGGCCAGTTTAAAGAAAAATCTATATTTGTAGTTTACCATTAATCAGAAAACCTCAAATATTTGTGTGTGTGTGTGTGTGTGTATGTCCTGGCCCTCATTTTCCACGCAACACTTGAATTCACCAAACTGCTGTTGAGATGTACACCAGACAAATTATAAACATGTTTTCTGACTGACGTATAGCATGTTTGTGTGTGTTTTGACCTCTGAGTTCAAGCTTTTAAACTGACTGTTTTGTTGGTAGGAGTTTGCAGCAGATCGGGTCCAGTTCCTCCCTCCCTGGGTTTTATACTTCAGCGGTTGCGAAGAGAGAGATCGACTGCTGCAGGAGTTAAACAGGGCATGGAGAGCCATTTTCCAGGTCAGAGGAAGCTGCATGCTGTCATTTTCATAGGATGAAGTAAAAATACAATTATAAAAATATATAGTTTATTTTATTGACAGCCCAAGCATGAAACATCTTTAACGACCACGTGTTCTGTGGGGTTAAAGTCTCATAAATGTCATCACCGTCCACAGGTTGACCTTCCCCACAGAGAAATGTCTGATCCGTTGGTGCAGAAGCGCTGTGGCAAGGCCCTCGAGCTGATGAAGAGCGCCTGGCAGAGGGCAGACAGTCTGGCTCGAGGCAGAGCCCAGCGGGAACCATGGTGCTGACGGACACACACATCCACATATACAATAATCTGTGTGTGTTTAGCCCCCACGGACATGGTGACAGATAATCAGCCTGATGGAAGGCGGGGTGTCTGTATGTGACACTCTGTGCTGCCACAAACCAGCTGGTTGATCACCCAATCAGAGTCAGAGATGAACTGCTAACGAAACCAAGCTTTAGAAATGTTTTTGTTCGGAAAAACCGATGGTGAAGTTGCAGAGCATGTGAGTAGTGAGATATCGGAGTAACAGTAAATGTTTTATCTGAACGGGATAAAACTTTGGGATATTATTCAGAAACAGAGGCATGTAGAGTAAACCTTGGAGGTTTGTTGTCACAAGACTATGACCGTTGACTTTTCAGGTATAGGTAGGACTGAAAAAGGTAAACTGCATCATTTCGTTTGTGTAAGAAGTCGAGTTGGAAACAGAAATCAACAGCCAGGAGTTTTGCCTTGAAGGATGACAATGTCAAATCAGTCTGGCTGCTTTTTTATGCACACTCCTGTCTTGTGCACAGACAAAAAAGATTAATAACTGCTGCTTGCCTTATGCACACAACAGTAACAACTTGTTTTATTAAACTTTAACTGTGGTGTAAATTTAATACAAAAGTACGACACTGTACAGTATTAGTGCTTTATCACTGATGGTTGTGTCTGATATTCAGATTTGTTTTTGTAAGGACACATACTGTACCTCCACCGTAAATAATTTGAACTTACACATTGTACAGCAGCTCATCAGAACCTGAAGTGGATCTGGATGTTTTTGCACAAAAACAGTAGATAACATGTCTGTAATTCCAGTCTGAAATCTTGTTTTATCCTAAATTTTATCAGGAAGTGCAGCACGCTCGCCTTTTCTCCACTTTGTGGAAACCATTGGAAATTTCCACGCAGACTTGCACTTTGTTTTTTTTGTTGTTATTTTTGTTATTGTTGTTTGCTGGTACGAGTCAGGGTTTTGAGTTAAACTGTTTTGTTTTTGTTTTTTTTCATTCCCTTTCAGATATTTTGGGAACAGTTGTTAGCAAATCTTTCAGTTGGTGAGGTGGTGAAATGGACGTGTGTGTCTGCTGCAGCTTTTTCCCAAGTGTGGTTTAATGTTACAGTAAATGTTAAAGTCTGTTTGAAGAGTCCTTCACAGAATAAGCTACACCTTATCTTGGCTGCTTGTTTTTAGTCTGCATGGTGACGTCGTACTGTACAAATAAAATCTAGCCACTCCTTTAGTTTAGGACATCTTTCTGCACAAGTCATGCTTGAGCTTTTGTACTAAAAACTAGTCATATCATCCAGTATTAAAGCAGTAAATGGAGAGAAAATGAAAAGATCCTAAGCTTTGCTTCTAGTCTCATTTAGTCCCAGCACATAGAAATAAATTTACAGCCATCTTTCTTTATTATTACCCTAAGAGTATCACAGCCTGTTTCAGCGGCGGTGTAACGGCCGCCACCAAAATATGAATGTGACGGTTTCTTTTGCGATGACATTGTTGCCTTTTTTATTTAAAATAGATTAAATAATTAGTATGTTTGAATTGAATTCAGCATTTTTACATTTAATCAGATGCCTTACACAGTACAGTTTGGCATACAACACTGTAACTCTTTAATAATTATAAGTTTTATTTCTGATTTTGTTTGAGGTACATGTAAATGTGTTGAATGTAGGGCTGCATTTGAAACCTTAAGACTCTAAGCAAAAACTGGGAAAGATTTTCCACCAGATGTTGAATTGTATAAAAAATAAGTCTTTTTTTGTCTTGTTTGTCTAAACCACACATTGTGAAATATGCCTTGTATTAAAATGCCACCCAGCTGTACAAATATCGGCACTCTCACTGTTAGTTTCATGTCAGCATTAATCAGGGTTGTAAGCCTTTCTAAGTGCCACTTGGTTTCCCTTTTACAAAGAAATCTCAGGTGAAAAGTCACCGTGTGGGTTTTTGTTTTGTCACTGCAGTCGTTTTGTTTTTATTTAATGATTGGGTGACTGCTCAGTGCAGCGTTATGATGGGGGGATTTACACACGCATACAGAGGAGCAGAGAAATGTCTCCAAGTAGAAACGGTTTTATGAAAGATGTCCTTTATTAATTCAGTGGGTTTTAAAGTGGGTTGTTCAGTTAAAATCCTTTCCCCCCCTGTGAATTCCTAAAGGACTTACAGATTTGGGAGGAGCAAACGTTGGACTTACTTGAAATGTTTCTTGGATTATTGTTTTAAATTGTGCCTCTGAGTTAAAGAAAAAGTAAAATAAGTCTTTTTTTTTTTAGCAGTGTTTTAAATGTGGAAAATTGCTGGCCAATGATGGATAATATCTTTGAAGTGATGCGTTATATGAAAGTTTGGGTTTTATTTACGTGTGTAACTGGCATGTAATATTTGTATCATATTCAGCAGTTTTACTGACATGTAAATAAAGCACTAATAAGAATACCAGTCTGACACGCATGTTCTGAAGGTTTCTGTTGTGTATAACTGCAATGAATGTACAAATGAAGCTTTTGGGAACTGGCAGCGTAGCTAAATGAACCATAAAGAAGCGTTTGGCTCTTGTTGTAATGCATAATGTGCTTTAAGTAGCTGCTCTTCATGTTGAAGTTCAAAGCCGTGCTGTAATGGCAGTCATGTTAGAGCAGGGACAGAAGCTTCACAGGTTGGAGCAGCTGAAGAAAATTATTTCACCTTCTGAAAGAGGTTTTTGTACGCAGCTTAGCGTGGAGCATGTTGAATCATGTTTTGTTCTCAGGTCCCTATAATTGGGTGACTTAAATACAACCCCAATTCTGACAAAACTGGGAAGTTGTTTCAAATGTAAATAAAAACAGAATGCAATGATTTTCAAATCTCATAAATAAACCTGTATTTTATTCACAATGGAAGGCAGTAAGCATCAAATGTACCATTTGAAAGTGTACCATTGTTAGCAAAACAAAGTCATTTTAAGTTTGATGGCAGCAGCACGTCTCAGGAAGGTGGGAACAGGTCCAGGTTTATCACTGTGAAGCATCCAATCTTCTTTTAACATCAGTCTGTAAACCTCCAGGAACTGAAGAGAGCAGCTGCTGGAGGTTTTGGACGGGAATGTTGTCCCATTTTTGGTGACAAATCTGAGCTGCAGGCAGGCTGGTTCTGCACCTGGACTTTCCTGCTATGAAGCCATGCTGAAAAAGACATTGTCTGGATGGGAGCACACATTGTTCTAAAACCTGTATATACTTTTCTGCCTTGATGGAGCCTTTCCAGATACGTAAGCTGCCCATACCACATGCACTAATGCACCCCCATACCATCAGAGAGGCAGGCTTTTGAACTGCGTGCTGATAACAGACCAAAATGATCTGTCTCCTCTTTAGTACGGAGGACGAGGTATCTGTGGTTTCCAAAAAGAAGTGTAAAATTTTAATTCATTTCATCAAAGTCTAAAATTGTCCCTAGGTGTGAGTGAGAGCGTGACTGGTTGTTTGTCTCATTTGTCTCTATGTGGCAATTTTTTTCTTTCAATCTTTCACACGTTTTAAAACTGAAACAGATTGAAATGGTTACTACACAAACAAAGTACACATAATGACAAACAGGCATAATTATTTAAGGAACTTTTGCCTTTTTTTTCATAGTTTGTTAGCGATGTCAATGTCTCAGTTCTGATGCACCAGTAGAGGTTATATACTGTAAATAGTCGGTTCTCTAGGTGGAAAAATATAGTTCTCTACATTTTTAAAAAATGTCAAAAATCTATTGTATTGATTCTCGCATTCCAGAAAATCTGCTGCTGTCTATCCACAATCTTTGTAACCTTGCTTCAAACATTACAGCAACCCCAAACTTATATTTAGTTTATTTCAGATTAAACCATTTTTCCTTCCCCAGTTGAAGCAGCTCAGACGGAGCACCTCCCATCTACAAGCAAATCATCTCTAAGAAACCCAGCCTCACCTGTCAGGGTGCCTTAAGAACCTGTTTATACAAGAGTTTGGATGTTCTCTTTTGCCTTTTGTGCATAAAGGCACACATTATGCTTCAGAATATATAAAATAAAATGCTTAAATTCAGTTATTTTTTTCAGGTTTAAGCTCCTTGTTTAATTGTGACAAAACAGCTGCAATCATGCCTCTGCAGCTGAGTCTTTTTACTGTTTCCATGGTTTTAAGCATCAAGTCTCTCCTTTCATTGATGCCTTTTTCTTTGTATGTAATGACAAAAAGCTGGAACAAATTGAGAAAAAAAAACAGTTCAGTCCTTCATGAAAAGTAGAATTACTGCAACTGGACGAAATTAAGAAACTGAAGACACTCCAAGCTTGGATGGTAAAGCAGGAGAAGCTCTTAAAGACAGAGTTCATTTTGTTTTATGAAACATCAGAGTTTGAAATGACAGCTTTTCTGAAAGCCCTAAGGAGAATTAATGGCATTCTGTTGTTTCTAGCTTGAATCAAGTCGTAAAAACACTTTTCCACGATGCCACCCAGTTTGACCTTTTCTTAAAAAGCAGTTTTTTTAAACCTTTTTTTGTTCACTTGCATTTAACCCTAATGCCTTCATGTGCTAACTGATCAATTGTCTCATCAGCATTAGTGATTGTTCTGGTTCTGTGGTCCATCAAACTCTTCTCTTTTAATGCATCATAAAACTGGACATCATCAAAATCAGTAGCTCTTGTTGAGGTTCTTTTTACGAGTATCAGTTTTAAGATTAGCCTTTTTTTAACTTCATGGCTGTGAGAACAAAATAAATAAAATAAAAACCATCAGAGCTGGGTGGAGCTTTTTGTGCTGATGCTGTAAATAATTTATGTAAATTTATGTAGCTTTCAAAGCCAACTGTGAGGAGGATATAAAACAGCTTGTCTGGATGAGGAAACAATCGTTAACATCACAGTAAGAAACAACACACACACACACACTACATGTGTGTGGCCTATATAATAAATCTACAGCTATATTTACTGAGAGCTCAGAGTTTTTTCTCCTCTCCTCTGCTCCTGACTAAATATTACATTATTTATGGTGTTCAGATGTGCAGCGTGTGTTTTCCGGGCTGAGATGCAGCAAAGCGCTGCAAGCTATTGCCTGTATGCTACATCCATTACGGTACTCCTCGGCTAATGCAGTGGAGCCAGGGATCCTGATGGACACAGAGATAAAGAAGAGGAGGAGGAGGAGAGAAGCACACATTGCTGCAAACCCAGACTTCACCAGCAGCTGAATTTTCATTACGACAAAGGTACGTTTTTATGATTTTTTTAACTTTTTTGCTTTTTCTTTTACCTGCTATGTGTAAATGTGCCTCAAAGACAAGTTTAGAGTACCTTTTTTTAGGATTTATCAGTGTGCTGTATTTTTATAAACAGCAGGATCTCTTTTCATCATGATGAGAAAGAGCTCTGAGCTGCAGAAGGAAGACAGAGAAGTCCTCCTGGACCTGGACAACAGGAGTGAAGCCCAAACGGCAGACATCTATGGCAGCATCGGGAATGGGAGCTTCATCCCATCTCGATATGTAAGCTCTCACTTTTTCTCCCCCTTACTGCTGCAGGGTTTTCTCTTTACAGATTACATATAAAAAAACTGCTGCACATTCAATGGGTGACCATTAAACGATTCTGCTTCTTCTTTTTACTCTTGACTGACTCTGCCACTGAGGTGGCGGTGAATCTGGGAAGCTTTTATCCTTCATTATATGTCCACAGGAGTGTAGCATGAGACAGTAGACGTCAGTATCAGCTTGTGGGAAACATTTTACTGCACTGAAAGCTTGTTTTCTGTTGTCTTGTAAAACGCTCAGTGATCTGTCTCATCTTTCTGGTCTCATTACTGCAAAGTGAAGGCTTTTATATGATGCAGTGTGTTGCACCAGAGTTTGTGGTTAAAGCTCAGCAGAAAGCAATTAAATGTTCACATGCAGAGCTAAAGCATAAAAGAAGAAAGAGAATGCTCCTTTTTTTCTGCAGCTTGTTTCTAAATGATGATAATAACTGAATCACACTGTTTGTTCCAGCTTTCTGTTGCAGCTGCTGATGAAGATCTCCATGGCGGTGATGCCAGTGTTATGCAAAGCAATACAAGAAGCAATCAAACAGTTTCACAGCTGGGGAACTACTTCAGAGATGGGAGGACTAAAATAGGTAGGCAGGATCAGCACCTCACTCTGTATCAGCTGTCAGGAGGTCACCTGTAGGTGGAGAAAAAAAAATCATTCATTTAACCTTTTGTTCTTCTACTCTGAGTTCAGACTTTGTGCTGGTGTGGGAGATTCGATCCCGGAGGAAGCGGCGAGGGAAGGCGAAAAGTGAGGTGGTCTGTGGGGAGGGGGAATCTGTTCCCGCTGAGGAGAGCAGCAGATCTGAGCGAAGGAAAGCTCAGCTGGCGCAGTGGAGAGACAAGTTTGTTCAGAATCTGGAAAGTGCTGGATTGCTCATGGAAAAGGTTCCACATTGCATTTCTGATAAAATTTTAAATCTAAAAAAATTATTTTTCCTGACTTGTTAGTCAAAAACTTTCTGTTGTCTCTGTTTTCTTTAGGAGGAAACAGCAAACGAGAAGAAAACGATTCACTTTCTTAAAATTAGTGCCCCCTGGGATGTTTTGGTGTATTATGCTGAAGAACTTTCCCTTAGAGCTCCACTGCAGGTCAGTACTGCTGATTATAATATTTCCAAGTTAAAGATGCAATCATTTAAATAATCTTTTTAATCGTTTTAGCACATATAAATCTACGGTGCTGTGATACATGGAGAATGTGTGAATGTGAACTGAGGTGCTGAAATAAGCTTTTTTTCTGAAAAGATATTCCTCTAGGGGGCAGTAAATGTTTTTCTAATCAATCACAGATGATCAGGTATTCACAGGTGTGCAGGTTAGGCCATGCTTTACTACAAAGCAGCCCATACTTTTAGAAATGTGGGCTTTTGACTTGCACATTGATAAAAACCATGTTGGCTCCTCTCCTCTGTAGCCTGGACAATATCTGTGAATTACAAAATTAATTTTACATTTTAATTCATCAAACCACAGTGCAATTTGCCACCTTATCTCAGTCTATTTTATAATGAGTGTGTATCCTTGAAAGACTGGCATTTTCTGGATCTCATGCTTGTTCTTCTTCTCCGTGTTGGAGTTTTAAATGCTTTGTCTTTTTTTAATGGGGTTCATAGAAACAAACCTTTACATAATTATATACTGTATGTCAACAGACTGGATTTAAAGCAGACAAACTATTTTTTGATTGTTTTTTTTATAAGAAAATATATTTAAGTTCCATAGTTTAGCATTCCATTTCATAACAATTCATTTAGCCAAATAGGAATGGCAAAAATTATCCTACTTTTTTATTTATGATGTTTTTATTGTTTGTTGGCTCTCAGGCCCAGCAACATCTGGACCTAAACACATCTGCTGTGGTACTAAAAAGACTATGCGTACCCAACATGATGATGGAATCAGTGCCAAACAGGCCGCTGGACTATTACACGTGTGCCTTTCGCAAGTCCAAGATGAGCAGGTGAGTTCAGGTAGACTTCAGTGAGCAGTGAGATCATGTCATGTAAATGTAGTTTTAAAGATAATTTACTTTCTTTAGATTTCTTGGCTCTGAAGAGCGTGAGACATACTTCACAAACACACAGAGACACCGTATCGTACGTAACACAACATGTAATTTTACAGGATGTTAAATTTTTCTCACAGCATCAGTGTTTTCTTTCAGGTTTATGAGATTTTAGCTCAGACGGTTTACGGCAAAAGGAAGAAGGCTGAAGTTGGTGTGGAGAGGCTGGTGAACGAAGGAGCCTACACAGCAGCTTATCCTTTGCACGAGGTGAGATTTTATCATCATATTATCATTTATCATCTTTAGTCTCCATCGTTTCTTTCTCTAACCATGTTTGATTTCCTGCAGGGACCTTTTCAGCTTCCGAGTTACGAGATCCGTCTTGACGAGCTGAACCAGAGGCAGGTTCTGTACTACTACTGGGCCCGCTGGTGCAAATGGTACAAGTACCAACCACTGGACCACATCAGGGAGTACTTTGGAGAGAAGATTGCTCTCTACTTTGCATGGCTGGGTATATTTATATTTTTTGCTTATTCTTACTTTCCGGTCAGAGCCAAAGGTTTGGTGATAATTTTCTCTTTCTGCTTAGTTCCTAACCTTTATGCCACTACCTTCAAAGTAAAGCACAGAACTAAAAAACGGAAAACCGTTTAGAAAAAAAAGTATTCTACAAGCCAAACAAACAACAACAAAAAAACAGTATTTCTGTACAAAATCTAAAAAATGCTTCTAGGTTCAACACTATCTGAATGTATTCATCAGATGCATTTTAATATTGGTTTTATTTTTATTATCTATATACCTTTTAAAAATGTGATGCATGTCTTACTGGGGGATCATGATGTGTTTAGATGTGCTAAAACTGCTTTAATAGTCTTTTTATTTATGGATCTTTTGTGAAGGCAGCTAATGGGACATTACTGAGTCCAAAACAAATAAATAGTATTGTATTGTATAATAAATGCCACAATAAATCATAATTGGTAAAATAAATTATTCAAAGCCCTTAAATGTATAATTCACTAAACCTAGACACATCAGGCATGACTTAAAGCTTCAGTTCCAGCAAATTGTTTGGTAGACTCTTTATGGCAAAAACACTCATATTCCACAGAAAATTATTACTTTTTAAAACATGGAAACTGATATCCATTAAATCTAAACAAAGAGCTCACGTCCGCACCAGCGTCTGGCATTAAAACGTGGGTGCAGCTGTGTAATGGCACATCCTCTCCCCACATCCCAACTGAGAGCTGCAGCCTAATGGTGCTTTGTGTCCCTGCAGGTTTCTACACAGCCTGGCTGCTGCCGGCGGCGATGGTCGGAACCGTGATCTTTGTGTCTGGAGTCATGTCCATGGGGGCCAACACACCAGCGTGAGTCTGCAAACTCAAAAAAGACAGATTTAAAATATAGATAATTAGTTCTGACTGTCATTTTTACCCGAGACAAGAACACTCTCCTCTTATCTACATATAAACACCAGTTTTGTTCATGAAGTCAGGTTAGTTTGATGCCATCATACCGGTTCTGAATCAGACCGCTTCTTTCAGACCATATCAAGCAGTAACAGTTCAGCTGCTATTGTGCAGATATAAGATTATTATTGATCCACTGAGAAAGAGAGGAAATAAGCACATTACATCGTTTCCTCTAAGGGATACTATGATTTCTGGGAAAATAAAATCATCTTTTTACTTTTATTTACAAATAAGGATGAACAAGGCCAATTCTGAGTGCAAGTCTATAAAAACAGGATTTATACTGTAATTAAAAACAAGCTCCATAATTATAGGGTCTGTGACAGGTTTATTAAATTTATGTGTATGTGAAGACATAAGGATGTTTTTCTTTTGTACCAACACCTCGCAATAGATTTATGTCTCACAAGGATATAAGGTGAATATATAACTTGATTTAACTGTAATTGTCACTTTGAAGAAAATGATGATACATAAATATCTTAGAGGAAAAAAACAACAACATGTTTTACACTCTCGACTGAAGCCAATGATTAACTTAATGTATGCTGTGGTAACAAAGAAAAATTATTTTATTTGGTGCCAAAAAAAATGTATCCACAACAGTAATAATGAACGTCGATACTTTAATTATATTCTGTTGTTTTTGTGTTTGAAAACATGTAAATTGCAGTGAGATGCTCAGTTAATGCAAGCTTGGAAACGCTGGACTTTTTATTTGAACTGAAAAAGCTCCTTGAATGAGAAGCAAAACGTCTTCAACTAACAGAACCGAAGCCCAGTTGTTTTGTTTTTAACCTCAAGATGATTCATTCAAACAAAAGCTCAGGAGTTGTTTTCTTGCACCAAGCTGGCAGACGGTTTTAATTTATCTTTCAAAGAAACTCTGTTAAAAAAAACAAACATTTATAGCTGATCCATGAAATCCTTTAAGACATCCAGCAACAACCAGCTTGTGTGTCTGTCAACAGGGAGGACATTTGTAACAGTGGAGCTAATTACCTGATGTGCCCGCTCTGTAAAACATGTCAGGCCTGGAACATGTCGGATATCTGCACCATGGCAAAGGTAAAGAACATCCAGAGCTTCAACTGGAAACCAACTCAGTTCAGACTCACAAGTGGAACAAGCTGAAGGCTTAGAGTTGTACTTCCTGTGTTGCAGATGGGATACTTGTTTGACCACCCAGGGACTGTGTTCTTCAGCGTCTTCATGTCCTTCTGGGCTGTAACTTTTCTGGAGTACTGGAAGCGAAAGATGGCAACTCTGGCTCATCACTGGGACTGCATGGACTTCCACGAGGAAGAGGTCTCAGGGTTATGTGTCGCTTTATGAGCTTCAGCAGACTGATGTAACGTATTTGAATTCTTAGATATGTAGTGATGAAAGGATGATGTGCTGGAGTCACAAAGGAAACTTGTTGCAGTGAATTTAAGAAAATGATTTCATGTATTTAGTAACAAAGTTGACTATCGGTTAAACCTAAACGGCTTCTCTTCAAAGATTACATAAAATTCTCATTTTTGCGAACATTTTTGCAAAAATCCCCAAACACATTAAAAAGAAAACCTACTGTATTCCCTCAGGAGCGTCCTCGGCCAGAGTTCGCCGCCATGGCCCCAACGATGGAGCAAAACCCTGTAACTGGCGTCAAAGAGCCCTACTTTCCAGAAAAAACAAGGCTGTCCCGTATGTTCACTGGCTCCATGGTCATTATATTGATGGTGAGTCACATCGGCTGCTTTTTTTAGCTGATTATTATTAATTAAAGTATTTAGGGTAGCAAAAACTTCTTGTGTTTACTTTTATGTCACTGTGAACTCAAGTCTGGGTTGTACTGTCTGGCTCGTAGTTTACCCAAACACCAGCATTTCACCAAACAATGACAAAAAGTCAGTTTTGCAAGTTAGATTATGAATAACGAAGCTTTAACGTTTCAAAAATCTTCCCCAAGCTGTTCAACTGTAATGATGACACAAATGACTGCACTTGCATCATTTCCTAAACCTGTAATTTCTTGCACCACAGTTGGTTTTAGTGAAGCGTCTTGGTGTCTCTTCAGCTCTTCTTTCTGTAACCTTCAACACAAAGAGGGCTCAGGTGTACACCTGTTTTCTGTTCAGCTGTGGTAACTGACACCTTTCTCTGATAATGAATCCAGGTCATGTGCCCACAAGGTTAAATATGATCTGATAATCTTAGACAGCCTCGGTCTAAGGTTCATACACACAGAAAAGAGGGTCCGATTTCCTGCATCCTTCTAATAACAATAGTGAGGATGTTAGAGATTTGACAATGCACAGCTGTAGACACTAAAGTCAGTTCATTTTTTTAATTAAACTTACCTTCACAAAACATTTTCAGAAGCATTATTTGTGTATTTATTGTAAAAAGGTCTTGTAAGCATGCAGTGTGCTAATCATACTCCAATCTAAAATACAGATTGAGCTCAAGTACATTTTCAGAAGTAGAATAGAACAAAATATATCAGTTTGTCAAACCCAGGGGACAAATATGTGCTATATACAATATATAAATTATAAATTATATAAAGCATTGTAGGTAACCTCCAGCAAATGCTTGAGACCAGAGGTACTGCAGGGAGTAATGGCTTTTATTAGCTATTACTCCCTGCAGCAACTTTGCGTCCAGGTCAGGGTAAAGCTCAGCCAATAAAAGCTGCACAAAAGTAGCAAACCTGCTTTTAAAAGATTCCCCTAAGGAAAGGTGGAGGCTGGAGTTTTCAAACCGCAACGTGGAGCTGGATCAATAAAAACTGCTCTTCTCCTGGCTGTAGAAATCCCCCACATTAGATGTCACCACTAACATCCTGAAATTCACAAATAGCTGTTTTGTCTTCCCTTTGCTTTCTTTCCTAAGATAACCCATCAGACATTTCTTTTCTCCTCAGCTTTGTGTGGTGATAATCTTCCTGGTGACAGTAGTCGTGTGCCGTGGGATCATCAGCGTGATGATGTACCGCACTGGGAGTCCTGTGCTGCGAACAGAGGTCTGACTGCAGGAGACGTGTAGATTTAATTTGTTCTGTCAGAAATATTTCTTGTTGCTCCACAGAAAGCTGAAGAGAATGTTTATCAAACATCACTCAGTTACATATTGTGATAGAAAGCAGGCTGGTGTTTGTCTGCAGTTAACATTTTTGCTGATGTGACCCTTTTTTTCCAGGCAGGGACCATAGCCAATATCTCCAGCAGCGTCGTAAACCTGGGCCTCATCCTGCTGATGGGGCAGGTTTATACTGCCTTAGCTGAGCAGCTCACCAAATGGGGTAAAAAGCAATTCTGTTCTGTAAACCTTTAACGCTCCAGTGGCCTTCGGATTAAATTGACCCAAAGTCACAAGGGCTTCTCGACGTCTCTTTATGCCTCTCTCTCCTTTGAGAGCTTCAGGATGGTTAAAATGTAAATTCATATCAGCGTCTCAGTTGATTTTCACAAAATCAAATCAACAAGAGATCTTCATTTAAACCCTTTTTTGTGGTTTCTCCCACTATGTGATAAAACCACTGAATAATATTCATAATTTAGAAGGTTGGCGCTCAGAACAGCCACATTTACTGCAAAGATTTATTAAAATTAATTGATGAAATAGTACTAAAAACAATGCTTATTATTTAATGCAGTAAAACTGAAATATATTCAACTATTTAGTTTCTAAAATCTGTATAAACATTTGCAAATTGTTGAAATTGAGCTTTACAAGGTGGATACAACGTTCTAACAGTGTCAGTAAACTTTTATTAACAGTGATGCTTAATTCTTGTAAAAGTAAAAGAGTCAAATTTTTTCATGGCTTGATTTGCTTGTTTAATAATTCTGCTAATTATTCTGTTATTCTGTGATCACCCAAAGCTTTCTGATAAAAAAAAATTAAAGGCAAGGATGAAATCATTATCAGTGCTTCTCTTTAACATCATGACTTTATGTTTGTGTTGCAGAGATGCACAGAACTCAAACCCAGTACGACAACGCTTTCACCTTCAAGGTCTTCATCTTCCAGTTTGTCAACTTTTACTCGTCTCCCTTCTATGTGGCTTTCTTTAAAGGAAGGTGAGCTGTAACTCTGTCACAGGAAACATGCTGAAAAGATGATGGCATTGGAACTAAAAATGTAAATCTTCTTCTGTGATTAGGTTTGTGGGTTACCCTTCGAACTACGGGACGTTGTTTGGGATGAGAAATGAAGATGTAAGTCGATTTTTATATCCTTTCTTCTACATTTGGTTAATCTGTTGTAAATTAATCAGAGAGAAATAGTGGCAAGTCCTCCCTTTTATTGTGTAAAAATGTAAAACTGTGTTTCCGCGGAGTCATATTTGTTGTTTATGGTTACAGTGTGGTCCTGGTGGTTGCCTCATTGAACTGGCGGAGCAGCTTTTCATCATAATGGTGGGGAAGCAGCTCATCAACAACATCCAGGAGTTTATTTTACCGTATGTCGCTACGCAGGCAATACAGATAAAACAGCAGGGTTTTAACTTCAATCTGTGGTTTTACTGAAACACTTATGTTGTCAGTTTAATAACTTCCCATCCCTTGATTAAAACCAATTCAATCCAGTCCAATTGATGGATTCCAAAGTTGCTTTTATGACTTTTTCACATTTATAAATGTCTGCTACTGTCTTTCTTCAGTAAAGTAAAGGCCTGGCAGCAGAAGAGAGCTTTTGCCAATTTCCAGGGGGGTGAAGTATCCCATGAGCCTCGGCGCTGGGAGGAAGACTACAAGCTGGTGCAGTGCGGGGGCCTGTTTGAAGAATATCTGGAAATGGGTAGCTAGATATCCCTTTATTCCATTTGAAAGTATTTCCTGATTCAAAGATCAGTTCAGATGTCAGCGCTAGAAATCAGTAAGTTTTGATTGGCCTCTTGCCCCACAGTGCTCCAGTTTGGGTTCATCACAATTTTCGTGGCAGCGTTCCCTCTCGCGCCGCTCTTCGCCCTCTTGAACAACTGGGTGGAGATCCGTCTGGACGCCCACAAGTTTGTGTGTGAGTACCGTCGGCCAGTGGCTGAGCGCGCGCAGAACATCGGTGTCTGGTTCAACATACTGGAGGCCCTGTCTCACCTGTCTGTCATTGCCAACGTATGTAGACCCTCATCCATTCATTTATATTTATCTTTTAAAACTTGACATTGCAAAACAAATAACATATTTTTACAAACATATGTCTTTCCTCAGGCTTTCCTCATCGCTTTTACATCTGATTTTTTACCTCGCTTGCTCTACCAGTACAAGTTTGATAATGATCTCCGTGGATACGTCAACTTCACTTTGGCCTACGCCCCACTAAATTACACTGATTACCCCATGTGCAGGTATGCTGAAACAGATTTTAAACTTCACTCAGCTTTTAAAAAAAAGGACAGGTGGAATGTTTTCTGACTCTTTTGTATAATCCACTGTTTGTTGTGTTTGAGAATAAACTTAAAACTACTTCATTTCAATTTTTGCTGATAAATACAATCATCAATAAACTCAGGAAGTTATTTGAGTGAATTCTTCTTGCTTTCTCAATTTGGAGGATAGTTAAATCACCTTTTCCATTGGTGGTAATGGGATGTTATTTTAAAAAACAAACCTACAAGCTTGGCACTCCTTATGTTTTTAAGTCTCTGCTATAACGCTGGACTTAAAACAAAAAAAAACTGTTATAAAAGTAAAATGCTTACAGATCAGGGCGCTAGGGTTATAGCAAGGGGTTACATTTGTTTTTATTTTTTCACATATGAGAGAAACACTTTGTCACTGCAGTGAAGATACGTATGTGTTGAAATCTTTAAGAAAAACTAGATTAAATGGAATTTAAAGATTACTCTTGACCAATAGAGGGCAGTGTTTATGATGTTTCGAAATGTGCTCCACATTTCTCGCTGTGTTTTGGAGTAACTGTAAATTATTCATTTTTAGATACAAAGCATTCAGAGACAACTATGGAAACTACACACTTTTCTACTGGGAGCTCCTTGCTGTCAGACTTGGTTTTATTATTGCGTTTGAGGTAAGAAACGAGGCCCTTCTGTGTTTGCTCCCTCTCTGGCCTGTTTCAGTTCTTTCATGACACACTGACTTCTACTCTAAATTACTTTATGACAGCTGGTCATGTGACCACTGCCAACATACAGGTGTAGAAATGTGAGCTTCACAAGTTGCATCACAATAAATTCTTTTTGTCTAATATTAAGTGGTTGACGAAGAGGAGAGGAATGTTTCATTCTGCATGTTGGGCTTTGTCAAAAGCTAGAAACTACTCAAAGTGGAAATAGTCTACTCTGTTTTCTGTCAAGTTTAAAAAACCCCAAGTTTTCAGCTTCGTTATTGTGATGGAAATCCTCTCGTCACCTTGTTTTCTCCAGCATGTTGTGTTCTTCGTGCTGCGGGCCATTGACTGGATCGTTCCTGACGTCCCCGAGTCCCTGGAGCTGAAGATGAAGAGGGAGCGCTACCTGGCCAAGCAGGCACTGGCTGAAAACCAGGAGGCCCTGTTGGTGAGTTGAGGCCACTGGGCCACCCCTGGCTCTCCGGTCACCTCCAGCCCAGGTCAGTAGGAACACGGGACACACACACACACTCACACACACTTATCTAATATCTACAGTCACATAGTACTAAATCTCACACATGGAAGTATAAAATCTGATGATCAAGTACTCAAAGTGAGGTAAAATTTTGACTTTAGCGGCTTCTAACTTATTAAAAATATGTCAGGAAATTGTAGTAGTATCAACTTGCAGAGACTAACTTATACATTTGTTTATTTTAGAACCAAGATTTGAATTCAAGAGCAAATACAAGTGTACCAGTGCTAAAACTGTGAGCATTAACTTTACACTTTAACTTCAAACATTTATTTTCATGCAAGCTTCAGACATGAATATTAATGGAAAAGTCACAGATTTGCTGTAGTATGTTTACTGAAGAATCATTCCATGTTTGATGTTTGAGGTTCTGTAGTGTTGAACGTATTATCTATTTAGTCACATGAATTCATCCATTTAAAGGCTTTTAAAGCTCAGCCGTCCAAATCCAGAGAGAATTCACAAAACACCTATAGCCTGGAGCTCATTCTGTTGCACACGACACGATAATTAAAGGGAATTTATTTAGGAATGCTGCCAAATGTATTGATGTAAGATTATATGGATAACATACAGACTCAGCTGATGTCTGTCTTAGTGGAAATGACAAAGAACAACAAAGCAGCAGAAGAGTTTATATAAACCTACATATATACAGCAGAGATCATAACAGCCACAGTGTGTATTATCACTCTCACCTGTGTTTGTGTGTGTGTGTGTCCTTGACCTCTGACCTCAGGCTGTTGTCATGTGTTTTAGTCTTGTTATATGTTGGGAAATGAGACCAGGTGAGAACTGCACAAGTCAAGTAAGTGGATGACTTTCTTAAGAAGGATATATATATATATATATATATATATATATATATAAGTTTAAGTATATATACAGTAGATTTACAGTACGCTAACAGTTGGAAAATGTATAACTTCAAATCAAATTTTCAAACATTTAAAATGTTAAAAGTCTAAAAGATTAATTTGTATTCCATTATTCTATCATTGTGTGCTTTTATTATTTCTGTATCATGCCAAACAAATTTCTCAGTGATTCTTCCTGTCATAAATGATACTTTCTTTTAGAAACCCACTCCTAAATGAAATAAGTTTATGAAATTATAAACTAAGTGTCAAAGCCAAACAAGAATTTAAGAAATGCATACACTTCAGCCAGCTGATAAAGTTAATACCAAAGGGTTTAAGCAGGAATTTCTTTTAAGATTATATTCAGATTATAGTGAATAATTTATTTTTGTAAACCTATCCATAATAGCAATTTTAATTTATTACTTTACTGCTTAAATGTTCTTCTATAGCTTGTGAGATTTTCGTGTGATTCTCCTTCCAGGCTCATGGTAGTTTCTATTTTATTTGATACGCTTCTCATATTTTCTCCTAATACACAAGAAAATCTTCATATCATAAATGTAAAATTATCATTCTCTATAAAAGAGTTAATACATACTGTAAAAATAAAAGACACATCTTGTACTTGTTCACTGATTCTTTGTTGTCTTTGTTGGTTTTATTGTTTCACTGGGAACTTAAAATAAGGAAAAGCAGTATTTTTTTTTGTGAATCAAAATAAAAACAACAACCTTAACAATTTGGCAAATCAACATATATCGGCATGTATGAAGACCTAAATGAATACAAACGAAAATTATTTGTGAGTATTTGTGATCTTAAAGTGTTAAATTAAAAGATGATTCTGTATTTTAGGTGATGATTAGCAACCCTGGAGGACAGACCTAAGCTTCTTCCTCTAAGCTAAGATAAAGCCAGTCATTTTATTGGGACATCTTTGTTTGTTAAACTGATAAGTCCGTATACCAGGTAGGAAGTATAATATTTTTGGCTGTAACCATATATATAATCTATTTATTTATGTGCTTTACATGTAAATTTATAAGTTTTGGTTAAAGCTTAAAGTTTTAGCTACTTCTTCTTTCTCCAGCCTTTGAGTTAAATCAGGTTGAAGAAAAGCCAACTTTGCTTTGTTTCTGATATAAGCAGACTAATTTACATCATTATTTAGTATTTTTTAAAGTTTCAGACTCGCTGACTTGTGTGTTTTAGTGAGGTTTCTTGGTGTGTAGTTTGAGAATGTAGCACCGTAGCTGTCTGTTGTGACTCACTTCCAGCAGTAATTATTTTTGTCAGCCTTCTTTTAGCTTCACACAGAAGCCAGTTTGACAAAGCTAATCTTCTCTCCTCTTTCTGCTTCTTTTGCTCCATTCCTTCCATGTTTAAATCAAATTGCATTACCCCCTCCTGAAGCAAGTAACACGTCCTGTGGAATCATGAGTTAGGACTCCTCTGCAGAACAGGAATGACGGGAGGGAATGCTGGAGGAAGACGCTCTTTTGCATCTGGAACAGCCCGTGTTAACCTTTTCACCATGTGAAAATTGTAAAGGAGTTATTTTTTATTTTGTTGATGCATTTGTTGCTGCACAGATATAATAAGCAGATATATAATGAATGAATCTCACCTTGCTTTATTGGCCGTTCTTATATGGACAAAAACAATTTTTGTTGCTGGTTATTTCAGCATAACTGGAAGCTGATGTTTCTTTGTTGGAGCAAAAACATGTATGCAGAGTTTAATAAAGCCACAACTGTGGCTGAAAATTAGTCTATTGGCAACAACCTTAAAACTGTAGCTTGTTTTGTCAATGCTGGTAAACTGTTTACAGGTCCTGTTGGGCCCAATCAAAATTTCACATTGAACTAAGACATGCGCTGGTGTGTTTCACACCCAACCTTGGGTTTATTTAGGTATTTATTTGACATCATGGGTGTTAAATATCATCCATCCCGAGTTGTAATGCAAGTTCTGTAAAACATGCAACTGTATTTACCGTTATGCAACGTTTCTTCTTGTAGACACAGTAGAAGAAAGTGTCTTTTTTTTCTTTTTGAAGGATCCCTGAGGTGAAAATCTGACTGCACTTTAGTTTGTAACACCGTCTCTCTCTGTCAATCATTTGTAGTCTTTAACCTCAAGTAAAGATAACCCCAATTTTCTCACACTTGAAAGTGCTCTCCTGAAGACATTGAAGATGATAAACAACCGGTTTCAAACGCTGAGCAAGGTTCCTTTAGCTATAAAACTTTTTTAAAAAGTGCTTTTTAGCCTTAAAGTCAAAGTTTGCCTTTCTCTTGTTGGCTAATACTGTAAAGTGGCAGAGAGTGGATTGTTTCTTGTTCATTTTTTAAATGTAAATTGTAATTTTTATGTTTTTACTCATCAGAACTAAGCATGCCAGTTTTTTTTTGTACTTGAATGCTCTGCACAGTATTTATATGAAATATTTTTTGAGTATTAATGCACAACAATGTAAACAAGAATAGAAAAATGACCTTGGTGAACATACTGTTACAAATTTAGCTTTTTAGACATTTTAGGGCAAGATAAATCTAGTTTGATGAATGCAACCTGCTCCTCACTGAGGAGTTTTGCCTCGTTGTGTGTCAGCTGAGCGACACTGTGTACTCGATGTACTTTGTGCTGCAGATATCAGTGTTATCATCCCCACCATCAGCTACCCTCTCCCAGCAGCAGAGACGTTTGGAGATCCTGATTTATTATGAGTCAGAAAGAGACAAGCGACTGTTAATGATTTCTGTCTTCCTTTAACTCCTTCTTTCCACCTTACCCACTGATGCCTGTAGCCTTGAGCAACTTCTGACTTTTATTTGATCTACCCTCCTCCCCCCTTCACCTCACCCTTTCTTCACCCCCCACCACCACACACACACACACATTTCTGTCTCTCCGTCTTTATATCCTAGTTCATTTCTGCCACCTTTACTTTCTCAGTGCATTCTTGTCCTCCTGCTCTCCCCTTTCCTCCCTCTTTGCCACGTTTATCTTCAGATTGTTATGATTTTCTGAGCGTTCCTCTGCCATGGCCTGCAGGTAGAGTGAGTTAGTACATGTCAGCGAACACAGGTATGCGCTGTGGACACTGGCTGCTTCGTTCAGCGTGCAGTAAAACGAGACATGCTCTAGCTGCAGAGGAAAACCCAAAATTAGCCCGAAGGTATAAAAGTAGCGAAGCAGACATGACAATAAGACAGGGATTTGCCTGAAGGAGTTAAATACACTGAAATCTACTCCAACCTGTTGCTGAATGCATTTTGTGGAGTTCGTGTAAACACACTCCTTCAAACAATTGCTAATTTGAAAATATTAACCAATGCAACTAATTAGTATTTTTGTAAATGGTTTGTCATTTTAACTCATCGTTTTGTCTCATTTGGGATCACATTTTTTTTATTTGTAGATTATAATTTTCCATTGTCAGTATTTTTGCCTCATGTGTTGTCTTTTTTATTTTAGAGGTTTTAGGAACCCAAAATTTGAGAAAAGTATAAAATCTTTGTCTCAAGTATAAGCAATAGTTCATATGTTTTGAAGTGGACTTCTGTAGGATGTTATCAATAATAACTATCTTACCTGTCTTATCTCACTCTTTGAATGGCCTCAGTTTAAAAAATACAATTTATTTTGAACTGAACTGATGAGCTAATGGCTAGTCTGAGCAGAGCCAAGAGTGGTGTGGATTAATGTTTTTTTATAAAACAACTCCATCCTAAAAAAAATACTGTGGTTCTTAAAATGCCTCTTTATAAATGTCTACATTTCTGTCAGTTTTGCATTACATGATTATTTACATAGAATTGTGTGATTATTCACAAGCACAAATAGTGGTAGCAGCAGCTAGCTGTAGCAGACAGATTAAATCCAAAATTACAACGTAATATGAAACTGACAGCAATCCAAAAGTTTGTGAAATAGTGTGTAGCAAGTAAAGATATGTAATGAGAATTAAACTGCAACAGATTCCAATATTAAATGTAGAAATCTATAACTTTAAGGGAAAAACTTTTGGGTCATAAATTACTCTTACTAGTTCTGAAATGAAAGTAAGTGTTTGTCCTGTTTACCAGTGAATCATAAACTACACTCAAAACATCATCAGGATTCAGTTTATTTACAATTAAATTCTATTGCACTCAAAAGAAAAAAAAAGAAAAATTATACAACAGAAAATATGAAATTCATAGTTATAAATCATTGAAAAATGCTCATGAAAATTGAAATGAAACCTGAAGACTTGTTGTAAAATGATTGGAACAATTGTGAATATTGAAACAAAAACCTATGAATTAATCACAAATTCATGTTTGTAAACTAAAAATAACCTATCAGACAAAAACACCTACTTTTGGTTGGCAATTTGAAGGTTTGGGAGGTGAATGAAACGTTAATGAACTTGGAATTCCTCAGTGGTGTCCAATCCTGGAGGGCCACTATCCTGCGTGTTTTAGGTGTTTCTCTGCTGTGAAACACCTGATTTGAATTACTGAGTGATGATCAGGCTTCTGCAGAACTTGAAGACCTGCTGAAGAGCAGAGACATCCAGAAATATCTAAAACATGCAGGATAGTGGCCCTCCAGGACCAGGACTGGACACCACTGGACTAAGTGAACAAAAAAAAAAAACTTTAAAGTTTAAATTCAGTAAAGACTGAATTAAAAGTAAATTTGGAGTGAGGTTAAAGATGGTTAAAGTGAGAAGGTGGAGGAGTAACCAAACATGACATCAACAAAGTTATTGAACGATCCAAATGTTTATCAAATGTAGCCTCCTTTAGGTGATACGCCTGCTGGAAACCAATGCAGCTTGGAAGTTCAACCAATCGTCCGCTCATCCTTAAGGTCAGTGGAAGTGGTGACGTTTGTCTGGTTGGATGTATCAGGAATCAGAACTGGGTCTCACTGGAGAGGATCCAGTTTGGATCTACTGAATCAGAACTGTGGCTCTGTAGCCGCTGAGATGTTTAGACAGAAACTGTCCACTTTGGTTTTGGTTCACTGTGATTGTTAGCTTGTCAGTCAAGGCAGATTTAAACTATGTTTCTCCAAACTGAGGTTGTCTAAAACGCTTTTCACAACAGGTAAGATGGTATCTATTCATAACATATCCACAAAACCCCACTTCATAAGATCTAAACTATTCACACTTTTCCATGCAGGGATTTGAACTTGTTTTAAATCTGAATGACTAAATGCCCTCTACTCAAATACTGCACACAGACAGTTTTACTAATAAAAAAATGCATTACAATACTTTTCACTTTGTTTTGCCTTTGAATCTTTGTCTTTCTGTCCCCTTTTGTGTCAAGGCAGGTGCTGAAATGTGACACTAAATAACTATTAGAGGAAGGGCTGGGGAAAGGGAGGAGAATAAGAAAAAAAAATAAGAGAGCACTTCCTCAACAGTAGCACAGAGCGAGAGAACGAGGGTGGGAGGGAAAAGAAACGAGAGGGAAAGGAGAGCAGAGAAGCTTAGAGAGACGCTCTGCACTGGAAGTGGCTACAAAAGCAGCAAGTGGTGGCTGTCTGGTAACCCGTTTTTTGATTTTCTAAAAAGAAATCTCAAGAAGGACGAGGAGAAGAACCAAGGAGAAGAGTGCTGTCTTTTATAAAAAGCCTGTGCTGGGATTTAGAAAAGAAAATCAAAGCCAAGTGGTGGGAGGGGAGGAGAGAAGCCGGGAGGAACACAAGGCAGCAATGGATTGCAAAGTGCCTCAGTCTGACCCTGGGATGGCCTGAATTCACACACTCTGCTGCTGGCCACCATCCAGCACACACTCCAGGCTGAGAACGCCAGTGAGGTACGGTACCACAGAAACGGCTACAGTCGCTCTCAAATGACAAATTAAACAATTGTATCTACATTCCATCACCTTCCCAACACATGCCACCTCAGAAGTAGCAAAAAGAGCAGCTGTGCAGCTTGTCAGGTGCACTTCTTGTATCTGACAACATATAAGTTCTTAAAAACAAAGGAAATGAGTTTTCTTCTAATAACATTATAAATGAAGTTTTTAAAAAAAGTTAAAGAAATTCATCATTTGTTAAATGTGTTTTATTTCTGGGAAAGGCTGCAAAAAGCTGCAACTCCCCTGCTCAAACAGAACCCTGCATCAGTCCTGTGAGGTTATTAGCTTCTTTATTCATTTATTCCCTTTGAAGAAGTTGATTCTTGCATCAGTGATGTTTCCAGCAGCTCCTTAGGCTGTGAGCTTTAAATGTGATGGTAGCAGCCGCTGCAGCAGCAATGGGTTTCTGCAGAGAAAGGCAGGTAAGTGCATGTCTGGAATACGTTAGATTAGGGGTTGTTAGAAACTGTACATGGCTGAAACTTGGCGCTGCAGCTCAGACAAACCACTCACTTCACCTGTGTGGAATATTTTAGCATAAGAGGCAAACACCTCCTCTACCTGTGGCACCAAGCAGAGTGTGTGCCTCTGTGTGTGTGTGTGTTTCTAAATATGTAAAATCATTGTTACTGAATTTATTTACATGAATTCTACTGTTCTATTATTGTTGTCATTGTGTTTATAAACTAAGGCAGACAAACTTTGCTCAAACGCTAACAGTGAGTGGGTGAACTGAGGTGAGGGCTTGTCTGCCAACCTGATGACTAAGTGGATCGTCATGTGAGACGACTGTGTGTGTAGCTCGTCTGGTGGTAAATGTTTTGGCTGGAGCACAATAAAATGGCTGTGGGTGTCTATATTATCACATTTACTGCAGTGTGTCTGACTTGAATACACCCGCTGCATGCCGAGTAAATGTGTACCAGCAGCACGAAGTATAAACCAGGACCTTGATCTGTTTATACTGCCATTTATTACAGGCAGGGGATCCCCTGCTTAAAAGCAGGCTTCTGATAACATTTTTTCTGAAGAGTCATCACATCAGGAGAAAAGAAGAATTAGGACGACTGGCCTACTTTAGCTGTGATTAAATTTCTAGCCTTTAAGCCACTGCTGTAGATTTGATTTCATTCTGCATGCCTGCTCACATCATGCTCAAACTCAAATATGATCGCCCCCCCCCCCNCCCTCAAATCTGTATGTCTGGAGCGCACCTGCCTTATCACCTGCCACTCAGACAGCGTCTGTCTGAGCTTGTTAGTGTGTGTGTGTGTGTGTGTAGCTTGTTATTGTTTTTATGTACACAGGAACACACACTTATTGTCAGCAGCTAACCCAACCTTGAGGTCATTACTGGTCCATTTTCCTTAAAGCAGTCATTCAAAAAAAATTTAAGTTGGATTCCATGAAAAAAAAGAATAATTAATATCTTACCTGTTGTAGATAGCTCATTGAACAGTCTCAGTTTGGAAAGCTAGGTCTTTGATTACAAATGTTTTAGAAGGCTTTTATTGTATCTTCATATACATTTTTGCTACGTCTGTGTTGTTTTGATATAAATATTTTGAATGAATTGTAAAGTTTTTGTGAAGTTTTTCATGTTTAGATGTGATTGGTTGGACACTCAGGATGACTTCCTGTTTGAGATGATATAGAAATCCTTTGTCTGATGAAGGTCTAGCAAGCTTTGACAGTGTGTGGGAGTAATTGTTTTACTTTTTTGAATTCAGCTTTTTTTCTCCTTTTGGCACCTGTTTTAGGTAGTAAATGTGTGAAGTTTATTTTGTATTCTATGGTAAAAATTTAGGAAGACAGAAGTTGCCATCAGTTCATAAAATCGGTGAGAATTAAACTCTATTTATCCAAACGGAGGCTGCTCAAAGAGCAGCCTACAATGGGTAAGATAGTTATTGTTAATAACATTTTTCTTGAGCTATCCCTTTAAGACTAGGCTAAAATCATTATGCATCACTAACTTATGAAAACCTTCCATTTGAGCATGAATGTTACTGTTACTGAGTACTCGCTCACTTTCTTGCCCTTTTGGATTGCGGCAGATAGCAGCAGCTTTAATAGACCATAATAGCAGCCTTTGCTCCTGCACGTGTATAGTAGAGCTGTGTTTTTGTCTCCTGCCTCAGCTTCAGTTTCAGTCGAATGAGCATGCCGAGTCATTCTGGGAATGTGGAAAAGTATCTCTCTGTGTGTGTCAGAGGGTCTCCTCTGTGCTGGACATGAACTTGTCATGAAACCTGGACCGTAAAAAGGACCACCTACAAAGTTAAGAAGTTCAGAAACAACACGCTTGTGCAATGGCTTTGATTTTTCTGTAGAACAGTTCATTTGCCAGGACAGCCAGGCAGCTCTAACTCTTTGAAAGCATAAAACTTTGATGGGTTTTAGGCAGCAGTGCACAGGAGCAGCCGTTTAGTAATCTTCATGCCAGGGGATGTTTGGCTCATGCATGAAGGGTAAAACAAACAGAAATATGAAACTTGAGCTCCGGATCATTTATGCAGAAGACTGTCCTGCACACCTGTCTAACGCTGTAGCCCTCAGGTTATTTCACATTGTGGCTTGCCCATTAGAATGTGGCGTGTTGCACAGTTTTACTCATGCAAGATAATAAGTTTATGGTTTTGGAATGCTTCTTCGATTAAAATATTCTTTCCTGTAACTCTTAAAAAATACTCTTAAACCAGGTGTAGTTCTCACGCTACACAGCCGCAGCTCTCTTTTTTTCACAGCCTTCAGGCTCATTTATCTTTCTATCAAATCATCACGCTAATCCCGGTGAAGCTGCTTGGCATTCAGCTTTGAATAGTTTATACTTTTAGCCCTCGGTTAAAGAGGGATCATCTGCGGATGGTCATTCCTGGTTAGGTGTGTTTGACTTTTTTCTGTTTGCATTTCAAAACAACATATACAGCTTGTCCATACCTGTCCATCTAATAAAAGAAGCAATAAGGTAGAAGTGGGGAGATGTTGGAGCATCGAAGGGAACAAGTGGAATTAGTCACAGAAGATGGAGAAAATAAATGTTCCTACAGGCTAGGCCAATGGCTAGCCAAACTTGGGCCCATATTTGTTTTTCAAGCCTATAAAATCACTTTTCTCAGTAACAATATACTGATGTGAAAGAATCCTACATTAGCTAATATTAAACTTCTACACTTTTCAATGTTTAGAGCCCTCATTTGGCCAGCTGTTAGCCTAACCTGGAGGAAGACTTCTTCCCTTCACTCAGTTCAGTAAGGACCAGACTATCTCTTTAAGACACGAGCAGATGAAAACAGGGGCTGCATCAGCAGTTTGATGTAAGGTAGATGAGGCTTTTAGAAGCAGGATCAGACTGAACTCAACGCTCTGACAGTTTGAGAACAATAAACAGCCTCCTCCTTTACAACAGATCCAGAAAAAATAAACGGAATACATGAAACCACAGCACTTATTGGCACACCTCCATCTTTCAATGACTAACCTAAGGTGCATTTGCTTTGTTTAAATAAGACTTATTCCTAATTTATTGGTTTTAACTCTTCATATCTTCAGGCTTCTTGCCAAAAATCTAAATCAGTTCATCTTTTCCATGAATCTCATAGCATACAGAGCGTTAATGTCTGTCAAAAGGTGCTGAATGTGAGATTTTCTGGTTAATTCTTGGATTTTTACCACAGATCTAGAATATAATAAATAAAACAAAACCACAACACATGAAGGCACACCTTCTTTTATTGTTATTCATTTACTAACATAAGTGGAATTTTCTGTGCAAACACAACTTTTAAAGGACATAGCTGTAGGGGTTTTAGTCTTTCTTCTTTTGCCAAAACCTATCAAAACAAACAAAAAAACTTTTTTTTTGTGGTTTTCAACTGAAAACCTCTTGGTTTCTAGCATAAACATAAGCCCTTATAATTGGGTTAATAATACAAGTTAAACAAAGTTCTAAAATGGTTGTGTACATTTGGTTTTGGCAAACATTGGTCAGAAAAAAAAAACAATGCATTTGAGACTGTTGTCAGTATTATAGAGCTTTTGGTGCTCTAGTACTGTCAGAACGAGGATATTGTCAAATTAAATAACTTTACAGTTCAGCATCTCTGACAGCTGGCTGCAAAGGCCACAAACTTCAATATTTATTTTGAAATATTACGTTTTTTTGTCAATATTTTAATAACACTATGAGTAAATACATTTTAGCCCTCAAATATGCAATTTTTCTTTGTTCAGTAAGGGTTTAATTTTTTCTTTCCAGCTTAAACAAGTCAAAATACGGTCTCTCAGGGCTCCAGGATGACAAAGATGGTGAACATCTTAAAATGAAACGGGGTATATATACCCATTTACTATATACTATGTATGACTTTAAATGGTCAAAGGCTCCAAACGAGCTTAATGATGCTGAGAAACACAATTTATCAGGTTTTAGTAACAGAAAGTATTTAGTAAATACATTTATATAAATATATGTTTACTCTTCTTAAATGTGAAGATTTGCTTTTAATTTAAAAAATAATTAAATATAGGACCTTTAATTGAAAAGACAAAGATTTAAAACATTCCTCTTGGCCTTCAGTTGTTTTTCTTTTCCTGAATACTATAATATATTTCAGAAATGCCTAATCCGTTGGCTTTAACTCTTTATGTTCTCGTAACCAGCCAGAAAAAGAATCAGCTTTTCTTCTCTGTGAATCTCTGCAAACTGTCAGCCTTTATCTGTAAAAGGTGCTGATTATGAGATCTTCAGGGTTTTACCACCTGTTGAATTCTCGGCTTTCTATCAGCTTTGCAGCTTTTGCTTCTTATGACAAAGCACCATAATTATTTCCACATTTTGTCAATAGTTTCTTTGTGTCTTTACTGGTCTGGGTGTGTGTCTCCTGCACATCTCCATATCTGGCTGCAGCTGTTATGGTGGAAGAGTGACGTGAGGGGGAGGGCAGGTTAAAGGTCCAAAAGTTTTGGCGTTTACGTGTGAGATGGTCGCCATTTTTCCAGGCCGGTAAATGAACGATTGCTGTTTGTTTCTGGAAAAGGTCACCGAAGCATCTCATTCAGTTTCAGTTTCTTCAGCAAACTCATTCAGTGCTCAGCGTTCACCGCATCTTCTCATAAAATGCAAACCGTTCTCATGTATGCACTGTCATCAAGATGTTTCACAGATCTTTGTGTGTTTGTAAGCTATGTTGTCAGCGTGCACCCTCGTGGTTTCCTGGAAGGCTGTGAGTGAGCTGCCCGAGGCTTCAGAGGAGGATTAGGAGGACCCACAGCATGTGTAAACATTTGGGTAACCCTCCAATCAGCCTCCTCTGTAGCCCCTGGGGTACTCACCTGTCTCTGTGTGTGAGAGCTGGAAGACAAATGAAGACGCTCCGTGACCCGAAACAACCAAGACGCCTAATTTCACACAAAATACTGAACATTGTCTTGACATCTGGCGTGGTTTCTCTGATTGGAATGTTAAAAATTGCTTTGGGGAGTTTGTTTTGGTGAAAGATTAGATAGAAACTCGTCAGAGTAACTAGAAGATTCTGCAGAGTTTAGCTATGTGGATTGTGTGAGTCAAGCTAAAAATCAACTTGTGTGAATCTTCATGTTTTCATTCAAAGCAAATCACGACGGCACTGATGGAGGAGTGTTGTCAAAAAGTGCCTTTTAAGTGAAGAAACATCGAAGTTACTCAACATTTTATTATTTCAAAGCACTGAAAACTAATTCATGTCATGATAAAACATAACTGCCTCCAGAAATGATGATGAGATTCAAGCCAGAGTTCGAACTAAGATTGTCCTATATTGAGAAATGACAAGATTTACAGCCATATTGGTCAAAAAAAGAGAAAAACAATCTAATACAACATTTCAAGAGGTGATGCTCAAACTATATGCTATTACTCTCATTTACTACCACACCAAAATTTAACTCAGTAGCTGTTAACTGAGTTATAGCTATTTTTGAGTTGGCTAATGTCGATTAGCTGTGGCAGCCTTCTTGAATTGAGTTGGCTCCATAGGTTCATGAACTGTAGATGCACATCCAGTAATCATTATCTGACACAGGGACACCTGCACACACAGAAATGAACAAAAACATTATCATCCAGCTTCGGCTTTTTGTGGCTGGCAATAAAAATGTTTGTGAATCCCCCAGCTGTTTCATGTAAATACTTTTTGATTTTGAGTCAATTAATTTAACATATGGCAGTCATATGGGACAAAGAAAATAAGAGAATTAAGTATGATTTGATGACATGTTAACTGTCACTGTTTCCATCACTGACAGAAAAAGTTACACAAAGTTTAGTTCTACAAAACACACAGAGTTCAGCAGAGTGTTTTTCCCAGAAGTGATGCAGGATGAGCTCATGTCTTGTCTCTGCAGACAATCCTGGCCTCTTTAGTCCACTTCTGGCCAATTAGTGGTCAGATGTGACCACTAACTGTAAACTGCGATCTCACGCACACACACGAGCAGCTCGCAGCACACTGTGAGGACACTCCGGTCTGTCTGACCAAACACACTGGGCTTCATGCTGACAGGCAGACATGTGAGGCTGGGAACCAACAAACTGTGATTTCCTCGTCTGTACGAGTTTTCAGATGAATGGTTGAATTTTTAGATTTCCATCACTTTCAAATCAGCACTGAAGAGAATAAAAATGAACATTCAGAAACTTTAAAACTATTTTTCATTTGCCTCCATGAAGCAAAAGGCAGGAAATAATGTTTTTGTTTGTTCATAGGTGGGGGTGTGTGTTGTCTCTGTTAGCAAAATATCTCATGAACCACTGGATGGATTTCAATGAAACTTGCAGAAAGAGATCATCAGACTTAGATCTGCAACTCAATAACTGGCATCAGCCTAATCCAAGATTGCCGTCACAATTTATCAACCTTGGCAAACCTAAAAAACGACTTTAACTCAGTCAGTTTTAAAGATATTGAACTAAAATTCAATGTGGTAGAAGCTGAGAGTCATCTCCAAATTATACTAACTGATCCCATGAGATTTTTGTTCAAAACTTTGCCGTTAACTATTGCAGTTACCTTTGTGTTCTTGCACTTTTATTAAATATTCAGTAATTAATCAGAATCTACTACGAATTAACCTTCAGAGTTAAATATGATTAGGATTAAAAGTGGAATCATCATTATCATATCTCACACGTTAAGCTTAATTAAAAATTGTAGAAACATGATGCAGCCTGATTTATGGAGAATATTTTTTTTTGGTTTATGGTTATTTTTTAAAAGCTGTTTCGATGTCTGATCAATAATGAAATGCAAACATATAACTCCTTTATAATACGCTCAGGATTAACAGGATCAATTTCTTCTTGCTTGTTGCCATCATTCTCCCAAACATCATTAAAGTCAACAGTGAGGAAATGTATGTCTTTCTAAAGCCCATTAGCTCCTGCAAAGAGTCTATTTGTCTTAACATTTTCTTCTCTCTCCCTGGAAAGCATTAAACATGTTTATTATGTGACTGAGCAGCGTTTGATTTTGTCGAGGAGCTGAATCAGCAGCAGATTTACGCTCGCTCTCCCTATGCACTTCATTAAAGATTTATTCAGAGACTTTCAAAATGAAAAATACGGGTTTCTGCCATTAAAGACATGCCAGAGTGCCATTCATTAGCTTCTGCTTGCCGACATGGCGTCTTAGTGAAATTACAGCAAAGTCCATAACAATCAGAAATAACACCCTGCTGTGACAGGGAAAATTACACGTCTTTGGAACAGACACTTTAAAGGTGTGATAAAATTGTATAAATGTGAGGAATGTGGATGCTTTTATCTTTCGGTAAATGAGCTGCTGAGGATTATTGTCAATTTCTGGGCTCTTTGAAGCTCTTGATCAAATGAAAATGTTGCTAATTCTTCCCAAAGAGTCACTAAGAGTGTGTTGATTTATGACGACTTGGCTGTTGGGGGAGATTATATGAACCTTCATTCATTCAGATTGTGACACGATCATGGCAGCAGTGATGAATTTAAACCTTTTTGTCTTGGTAATACACTGCAAATAATTCATATTTGATCTCCCCTGACAGTCGGTGGATAATATGTAAGTCAGGTTTACATAATGCTGCTTATATAGCAGGATTACAGTTTAAGCAGCGAGTAATCACAAGCAGACACCAATAAGCTTGTGTCATTATGCAGCAGTGGTCTGGATGTATTTATACGGCTCAATGGCTGCACTCTGAGTGGATCAGTAGAAGCAGTTCCCATACCCTCTCAGGTGTCCTGTGTTCAGAGCTGCCTGGTCCAGGAACTCAGATAAAGGCTGCCTTTGTCTGAAAGCAGGGAACAGGTAACCATTTGTGCCTGCTCTACAGAGTGTGTGTGTATGTGTGTGAGTGTGTGTGAGCGAGAGAAACAAAGAGAGATAGGATTGACTGGCCTGCCTGCTTGCTTTAACCACACGAGCAGGTGTGGCGTTTCAGCAGCTTCGTATTCACAGCGAACGGCACATGTGAGCTCGATGAACAGGAAGGTAAACTGGGATTCTGCAGACAAACGAGGAGCATTGTAAATACATTTATTCTTTCAAGAGAAGCAATAATAATAAATGTTTTTTCCTCTCAAAGGACACTAAACAGGTTAAAGAGATACTGTTTACAGCCTGTTAGTGTGAAATTTAACTCTAAATGACAAATAAAAGTGCATGACTTGTAGGTCGTAACAGCTGCCTCCAGTGTGTGTGTGTGTGCAAAGAGTTAAAAGAGATAAAAGTTAAACATTAAACATTCACCCTTCCTCTGTGGCCCAAATTGTTCTCTGTACTGTAATAGTTGTGTTTTGAACAGATTTGTGGTCACATATGCCAACACAAAGACTGAAATCAAGGTCTAGTTTTGGCAGAAGGTTCCAACAGACATGAATGCCAACAAACTTTTTAGTCAAGTTATTTTTTCAAACTTTTAAAATCACCAACTAATACAGCTTCACTGCTTTTCACTGCTTTACACACACAGTATGGGTTGAGGATGATATGACATCAAACTTTGGCTCAGTATCTGTAAATTTAGTTTGGCTAAGGTTGATTAGCTGAACTGGGATGACTCAAAAGTTTATCATTTATAGATATACATCCAATGATTGCTTTCTGAAAGTTTATTTAAATATTTTAACTCAGTGTCTGTAAAACTGAGTTCTTGCCATTTTTATGTTTGCTATAGTCACTTAGCTGTGGGGGCCATACTGAATTGGATCCACTCCAAAAGTTAATCAGTTGTAGGTTTACATTCAGTGAAGATGAGTTTGGTTAAAATCCATCCAGTGGTTCATGAGATGTTTTGTTAACAACACAGACTCGGGCAAAACATTATCACCCTTTCCCCTTCAGGGAAGACCATAATAACCAAAATGAGGAAAAGCTGTTGAACATCTGACTGGACAAACAAATTCAGCGAAGTTAGCAAAAAAAAAAAAAAAAGAAGGTGTTAACGACAACAAAGCCGATCAGAAATGTGGATTTGCAGTGAATACTCTGTGGCCATTGGAGCAATATTTTACCGTTTTATGACAAACTATAGACTAAATTGGTTGTTCCCTCCTTCCACTTCCAATTCGTGTAAGATATAAGTTGGCCACATGAACCTCAGCATGACATCAGAAGTTTGCAAATGAAACCTGTTCAGAAAATGACTTAATTTTAAAGTTTGCATTAAGTTTGTGTGACCTCAAATTGTTTGTATCTATTTGTGTCTGCCTGTTGACAAACTTCACTTTCAGATCTAACCAGACATCCCGGCTTTTAAATGGTTTCAGATTTATTGTTGTGAATTTTTTTTGCCAAGGAAACAGGTAGATCAGATTTTAATGCTCATTCTTTGGGAGGTTGCAAGGATTCCTGTTGAGACCCTCGTTTTTTAAATTTATGATGATATTCACCTGTTATACTTCCTATCCCTCAAGAAGCGGAGGAAGCCATGTTGAGTACTAGCTGAGAAAAACAGTAAATAAATTAAATAATAATATAAAAACATTAAAACTTTCTGCATTCCTCTTTGAGATTGTGTGCCCCTTTGCCAGGCATTTAAATCAGAAATTGAGGATTACCTGTTCAGGAAGCAGGAGGGTAAATAAGAAACAGAGCTCCTCTGGTGTTTGTTTAAAGAACCCGTCACGAGATTAAACTTTATGACCTCCTGCTGTTTTTAACCGACACTCGCTGTAAATATTCAATCACAAAAGGTGCCTGTGATCAAACATGAGTTTGGGGAGGTAAAATAAAAACGTAGGTGCTCAGTTTAGGTTTCAGTTGAGAGGTGAGAGTGAGGAGGACATGTCGTCTTCCTCTGTCTGAAGCTACTGTTGTGGTATTCTGTCTGAAGCTGGTGTGTGTGTGTGTGTTTGTGTGTGTGTGGAGATGTTAAGTACAGGGGCTGAATGCTATGTGGGGAGAAGTCTTTAATTAGAGCAGGAAGACACAGCTCAGGAGACACACCACACCAGACTGAAGTGTGTGTGAAGACCGGCCTCGGCTGTTAAACATCCTGTACACCTCCATAGTTTCACACCAGAAGTGTCTACTTACTGTAGTGTGTGTGTGAGGGTGTGTGTGTGTGCATGCAGTTTTATATTAAATGCATGAAGCCGCCTCAATGAGTAAAACATCTACAGACTCTGTAAATAATCTACATAAACCTGTTTTTCGTTATGACAGAATACTCTGTCATCACATCTATAAAGTTTATAAATAGCCAAATTATTAACTTTATAGATTGTTAGTGGAGCTCAGGTCTGAACACAGATGCAGACCAGTTACCTCATTAGCAAGATGCCATATTGATTTGTTCTAACACAACAGATTAGCCTGTTTATTTTTTTGTTTTATTTACAATATTACCATTTATGATTACCAATTTTTTATCCTTATTAAAAACCATGGATTGTCAATTATTAGAAATATTCTGAAAACTAATACCACAGGGCTGCGTATTTGTTGTGTCATTTATGATATTTATTATTCACAGTTTAGTGTTTACACACTACAAAATGAAAGTAAGAAATTGTAACACACAATAAATCTTGTCCTTCCAGTTTGATACAATTAAATTCAACTTATTTCTAAAATGATTAGAGGTTTTACTTTCTGACAGTTTGATGAAAATCCGTCTTCTGTTTCAGGAAATATTTTTGACAATCGAACACATGCACAGACACAGACAATTACATTATCACCCACCATAAATAGCAGCTGGTTTAAAAAAAAATATATATATCCCAGAGAGGTTATATTTGAGACACAGTTGTGGTAGATAAATCTTTAATTGAAGGCCTGTGTTTCTTCGAAGGAATTCTTATTGCTGCCATCTTTTAGGTCAGAGTTTTGGACTAAAATCATCTCATCTTGACAAATGATGGAGTTTTAGCCTTTATGGGCAAATCTTGAAAAAATGTTATGTGGAATCTGTTAGTGCTTGAAATAAATGTTGAACATGATCACACTGAATCTTGGCTCAATATTTGTAAAGCCAACTTATTTTTTGTGCAACCTGAAGATAATTAGCTGTGGTGGCCATCTTGAATAATGTTGACTCCAAAGGTTATTCAGTTGAAGATGCACATCCAATGATTACTTTCAGAGTTTTATAAAATCCATCCAGTGGTTGATGAGATTTTTTCTAACACTAACACAGGCAAAATAATATTATTGCCCACTTCTGAAAGGCAAAGTATGATAGATAAAAAAAGATAGCTTTTATTAAAAATTTTTGAATAATTTTAATACTGTCTTATATGTTCTTCATTTGCCTGGGTGTCTCTTTATTGTTGCAGTTCCCATGTGGCCGCTCAGCCATGCTGCCTGGGTATGGATTCTCTCCTTTTCCTGATTTCCAGCCCCACCTTCACTCTTTTCGCTGCCGAGGAGATATGCACAGCATGTGGATCCCAGGCCCAGGAGAGTCCCAGGGTCTGAGTGAGTCCCAGCAGGGCAGGCCTCTCCTCCACCCGTGCCGTCACAAGCACATTGCTGTGTGCCAGCAGGAAACATTGGCTTTTATTGAGCTGCAACCACCTGCAACTTCTAAGTTAAACGGTTTTGGCTCTCAGAGGCAAAACGTTATTTCAGACGCACAACGCACAGCAGACTCTCTGCCACTGAAGGGATTCAGACAAACACTAAATAAATTCAATAACATGCAGAAGGGCTGCCCCAGGACAGACACTGGACATGAAATAAGCTTGAACTTTTCTACATGTTCACCAAATGATGGGGAGCATATTTGCCAGAATGGAACAAGGACTTCTTTCCAGGACCAAACTGAGAAGCCACAAACGATAACGACGTTGTGTCGTCCTCTCCATGCAGCTCTCAGCCTCCCTCTGTCCTTCCCTCTGTCCTCTCTGTACACGAACAGAGACTCCTGGGAATCTCAGGGACCTGGTTCTCCATCCTCACCTGAATGTAACGACTGTCAGGGTCCAGACTCCTGCCAGCCTCAGAGGAGAACATCACAGGGGTCTCTGAGAGAGAAGTCGATCCGTGAGTTGACAGAGCAAATCAGGCTTTGTGAAAACATGCTTTCCTTTGAACTAACAGAGTTATTTTCCTGTCCTCAGGGCGAAAAATGCAGGTTTATTCTCCAGACAGCCTGACTGATGAATCCCTCAACAGCCCAATCCTGGAGGCAGACTACATCTTTCCTGGACCCTTTGCATCTTTTCTGGAAGAAGACCTCAGTGGATTATCTTCTTTAGAGGCCGTTTCAACTCCTTCATCCTCAGACGGTGCTCCTGATCTCCCAAGCATCAGTCAGGAAGATGTTTTCAACATTCCAGCAGAACCCTTAGTGATTATCGAGGACTCAGAACCAGGAGAGGAGGAGGAGGAGGAGACTGGGAGCATGGAGACATCAGTTCCCTCAATAGGCAGCTTTTTGTCACGAAGTCGTCAAGCTGACCAGGAACGCCGGCGCTTCTCTGCTTCAGAGCTAATATCCAGGCTGCAGCTGTCTCAAAGGAAGAACTCGTTCACCCTGAAGCTGGGGAAGTCGCTGTCTGCTCGGGTGGCCTCCAGGGACAGACAGAACTCCAACAACCTCAACCCAAACTCTGACTGTGAGTTACCAACATCTTGGTAGCTTTTCTTTTAAAGGTAGTCTAAAACAATCCAGTGAGTCCTAACAGATCACAGTACCTTACTTGGCTGCGACTGTAGTTGGTGAACTGCTTTCTCAAGGGAGAAATTTTATCTCAAAATAGTCATGGAGTTCTTGTGAGTATTATGAACACTTCTCAATTTAGTTCCTATAAATTTGACCGTTTTCAGCAGTTTTAGCAGTAATTGACACCTGTATAGCCCTTCTAACAGTCTACAACACCAAATGACCAGTTCTCCTCAGTATTTCCAACCTATTATTGATACAATAAGTCAGGTTTGCGATGCATTGCATCCCTATATGCAATGTTTTTTTTTTAATGCAACACATTTACAACCTTCTGAAGTAATGTCAACATCCACCCTATGTTTTGTGCTAGCTGGGTTAAAAACTTTGCTGATGATAAATAATAATTATTTAAAATACAAGTCTAAATCTGCCTGTCGTCATTTCAAAAGTGTAGTCCAGTAGATGAAATTATAAACATTTGGGTGGCTGCCAAGGTGGGAAAAGAAGTCATTTGCACAGTTTAAAATATAAGAGGTTTTGCAAGCCTTGCACACAAAAATAAGCTGTGATTGGCTGAAGACTGGCAGCTCAAAACATGGCTTTACATTTTGCTGGTTGCTTTGTCGCAAACACTCAGAATTCAGTGAAACTTCAAGAGAAAATTGACCTTTTTGCAAATTTGGGTTGCCAACCAGTCTTCAGCAGTCACAGTCCAGTGAGATAGTACCTTTAGGAGGTTAATAAGCTCCTAAAACTGTGAAGGTCAGAGTGTAAGATTTAATTTTCATGCTCAAACCATGCAATGTTGTCTTAAGTCACATTTTTCACTCTTTTAGCCAAACTTTCAAACTTTCAAGATCAGTTTGAGGAACATTTTTATTGCTACATTTCATCAATCTTTTTGTGAAGTTTTTTTATAAAAATTTCAAACATTTACACTTATCTAAAAATTGCCAGAGCACAAATATAAATAAATGGTTAGTTTCAGCTACTTATCTTTTACACAGTGCACTGGTTGTTTGGTAGATTGCATCAGAAGTAAACTGTGAGTATCTAAAATAAATAGTTAAACTCAAATTGCTATGTTGTGAATCTTTAAAATTCTGACAAAATCCAATTATTTTAACATTTTATGAGTAGGATTCACATGCCACCTTCAGTGAACACCAGTTTATGGCCCAGCAATGACTTTTTTGTTTTTGGTAAGTTTATTGGACGAGCCCTAACATACCCAGCCATAGTGAGCAAACAGTACAAGTCATTCTTCATCATGCATAAAATAAACTCAAGTTCAATCCCACAAAATGTGGGGAAATCCTGAACAAACATTTGTGTTACAGTCTGGCTCAATGAGCTGAGCTGAGACAAAGGTTGTAACTTGTTTTATTTAAAAATCTTATCAAAGTTTGAAATCTACAGCGCTGAACGGCCTAAATGGCCCGGTTTACCAGGTATGCCTTATGTCCACACAGGTGCAGCTATCACCGCCAGTTAGTCAGATCTAAAAAGCTTTTCACCACATGAAGCAATCACAGTGAAGATACTGAGAGTCATAACAGTGAAATGAATAGTTGGATTTAAAATGTGGAGCTGACCAATCAGAGCTACAAGGATTTTCCCAAAAAGGTAATACCACTCTGCTAGCCATTTCAAGGGCATCTTGTATTTATTCTTTCCAGGCAAATCCAACTTCAGGCATCGAAGCTCAGGAGGTTCCAGTGATAGCACCCCCCACAGTCCTGTTGGATTGGCGCCTTCACTGCCCAGTACTGAGAATGGGTTACCTTTACATCGATGGAGCACCAAACTTGGGTAATAGGTAGCAAAAAGAAGAATACATTTTTTTGTATTAAACCTTTAAGAGTCAAACAACATCCTTTGATGTGATTTTACAGAATGAGAAAGAAATCCGTGGAGGAGGACCTGGGAACAAGTCCACCAGTTTCAAACACAAATAGACTGTCACGTTTTTTGCCGAGCTGTACGTTTGTTCAAATGTGTTTTCCTTTTTCATTGAACCATTTATACCAAGCATTGCCCATTCTTTCCAGTAAGAAACCAACATTCTGAACAACATTTTGATTGTTTGCAGCAATCCTCTACCAGGAATACAGTGATGTTGCCATCAATCGAGAGATCCAGAGGCAACAAGGGAAGGAGCCAGGAACAGAGGAAGAGGGACTCAGAGATGAAGGCTCAGATGGAACTCCATCTCCGTCCAATCTGTCTCCATCCAGCTCCTTTCGTTCTTCTCGAGGTTCTGCCTTTGCGCTATGGCAGGACATTCCTGACGTCCGAACCAGCGGCCAGCTGGACAACTTCAGCAACGAGGAAAGAAAACTACAAGAGGTGAAGGAGATGTTCAGTTGATTTTTCATTTGGATTTCCATAGATTCTATGCTTGACTTCGTCTTTCCCTCCACAGGCAAAGTTTGAGCTGGTGACGTCTGAGGCGTCATACATTCGTAGCTTGATGATCGCTGTGGACCACTTCATGTTGTCTCAGGAGCTCACTGAGTGTCTTGGAGCTCAGGATAAGCAGTGGCTCTTCTCCAAGTTGCCTGAAGTCAAAGATGTCAGTGAGAGGTGAAGAGATATGGACCTGATTGCCTCTGTTGCCTTCAAGTCTGTGTTTTGACCTCAGGTGTCATTTCTCCCCCTCTGAGCATGTTTGTTCCTCACTTGTCTGTAGGTTCCTTCAGGATCTGGAGCACAGGCTGGAGGAAGACATTCTCCGTTTTGATGTGTGTGACATAGTGCTAAACCACTGCCCAGCTCTGCGAAGGGTCTATTTACCATATGTTACCAACCAGGCTTATCAGGAGCAGACATACCAACGGTTGCTGTGAGCAAGTGTTTTTGCTGTGTGTGAAATATGTTACAGATTTAAACATTCAAATAATTAAAGCCCTTGCATTCCTTAAAGGGATGCATTTCACCCACCACCTTATATGCCAAAGTTTTAAAATAAGATCCTCTTATGAGAAAGTTGTAAATGTTTTGGGCAAACCTTGTAAATGACATTATGTATGGATCCCATGCATCAACATTGTGAGAACTTGCAAGATCTGTTAGCACTCAGAGTATGTGTTGTGGATGCTTCTAAGATACTACTACAACATATTTTAAGTCACTATCTCTAAGATTGATGGCGCTACAGTCATTTTGGTGTTTGATAAGGTTCCTTAGCTGTGGTGGGCATCATGCATGGGGTTGACTGCAAAAGTTATTCAGTTGCTGATGTGCATCCAATAATTACTTTACATACAGTTATTAATTACTTTTGTTCAAAAACATTTGCATTATTGATTTATTTTCATTGAAAAGTCCCTCTAAGGGTTTTATGTAAATGTTCTCTCAGGCAGGAAAACCCTCGTTTCCCGGGCATCCTCGCCCGCCTGGAGGAGGACCTCATCTGCCAACGTCTTCCTCTGACCTCCTTCCTGATCCTTCCATTTCAGAGGATCACACGGCTTAAGATGCTGGTGGAGGTACGTGATTAACGTGATTACGTGATTTTCCTTCCAACACCATGTGACACATCTTCAAAACCATCTTTGTTTTCCAGAATATTTTGAAAAGGACAACACCAGGCTCTCGAGATGAGGACACAGCCACAAAGGCTTTCAACGAGCTAAAAAAGGTGATTGTCACTGTCTCTTATGACCAGTTGGATCAGTATTATTACTGGTGAGGCCTGACAGTAATGACCATGTTGGTGTTTGTCTTCTTAGATCATCAAAGAATGTAATTCCAGTGTGCAGTCGATGAAGAGGATGGAGGAACTGATTCATCTGAACAAGAAAATTCACTTCGAGGGCAAAGTGAGAAAAGTTTGATGGATGATCTTATGATACAGTTTTATAGGATACAAAGCAATGTGATGTTAAACAATATACTACACTGCTGCTTTTTTGGAATTTTGTTTTGGACTCATATTATTTTCAGCACCTTTGGCTCAGTGTTCTTGTTAAACATGCTGTGACTGATTTATTTATTTTTTTCTCTGCAGATTTTTCCTCTCATCTCTCAGTCCCGCTGGCTTGTGAAACACGGTGAACTCCTGGAAGTCGACACTCAGATGATGAGTATTTCAGGATCAAAACTAAAGCTGCCCACCAAGCCTGTGTACCTCCACCTGTTTAATGACTGCCTGCTGCTCTCCAGAAGGAAGGAGTGAGTGACGCAAAGTCATGGAGCTGAAAATAAAATGCTCCATGAAGTGAAAATGTTACAAGATTACATCTTTCATTTTTGTGTAATGCAGTGATAGCATCCTAAATAGGTTCATGTATTGAATAAGTTGCTGAATTGTTTTGATTCGTTTGGTTTACACCAGTTGGAAATCCATTTTTACCTTGTCATAGTTTGTACTGTTGTTCTTGTCTACCCTTTAAAGATAAAAAAAAGATAAAAAGAAACTTAAACTATTTCGTTCTGAGCCACTCAGATATTAAAACTAAAATTGAATAACTTTCCTTTGCAGCGCATGGAAGTTCATGGTGTTTGTTCATGCCAAGATCGGTGAGTTAAAAGTGAAGGACCTCAGTCAGAAACTACAAGGAATCTCAGGCTTCATCTTCCACCTGCAGCTGTGTGACGGCCAGCAGCTCAAACATCAGATCCTGCTCAAATCTCACACCGAGTAAGAAACATTCAGATAAATCACTGCTCAGCTGTGGTTCTAAAAGTCAGCCTAACTCCCTCTGATGCTTTTGTGTTTGCAAAGGAGTGGTAAGCAGAGATGGATTACCGCCATGTTTCCATCTGACCCACTTGAGGACATCGAGCAAGCAAATGAAAATGATGGTTAGAAGAGATCTTTAAGTGCACAAAGGATCAATGAAAATCTTTTCATTAATGTGTTTATCCTGTGTCTGTGGAAGTGTTTGTCTGGTTGCAAAATATCTCATGAACCAATGAACACATTTTCATTAAACTCTCAGAAAGTAATCATTGGATGTATTTAATTTATCATTCTTTTCTTGTCTCTTATTGCAGATATATCCCAGGTTCAGTGCATTAAAAGTTATCAGGCCCAGGAGCACGATGAGTTAACCATGGAAAAAGCCGACATTCTTCATGCAAAGACCATTACGAGTGATGGTAAGAGTTTGGAAAGGTCACTTTTCAGATAAGATGTTCCAGCTCTATCATGAATGTAGATTAAAGTAGAGTGTGTGTAAATTGTACAGCTGTGTGTTTGATGTTTAATGTGTTTCACCAGGTTGGGTTGAGGGCATCAGACTGTCAGACGGGGAGCGGGGCTGGTTCCCCAAAACCTACGTGGAGGAAATCACAAGTCGCAGCGCGCGCCTCCGCAACCTCCGGGAAAATATCCGCATCAAATGTGTCACACAGAAACTAAGGGGAGAGGACTGAGACGCGTCTTTCTGCAAGAAAAAAAAAGAATCAGCGTTTTTAAGCTTCAAAATGATTGTTTTAATTTTACATGAATGTGGGGCCTTTTTGTAGAATGTAGGCGCAAAAACAACTCAACTGTTTTCACTTTCACTTAGCAATCAGTTCTAATTTTCCTAGACCTCTCTCTTGGTGTTTCATGACCCACTGTGGGGCCCAGACCCTGACTTTGAGAGCCACTGATCAACTGCATGACACGTTTTCAGCTAATGGCTTTTAGAGAGTCCCCTTGTTGGTATAAAAAACAGTTTCTATATCTGTCATACTCTGTCTGTAATTTTTGCTTTTTGGAAATGGTGACAGAGTGTGTTTGACAGGCTGCTTCAGAGATGTTTGTAGGACTTTGGCTTCTTTGATGCAAAGCAGAGAAATGAGGATTGGCTCAAGACTTTTGCAAATGACTGTTTTTCTGTTTGACTTAAAAGCATCCTGAAATAATTTATCCCTCTGTGCCAAAAGCAGCTATTTTTAGCTTAAAGTTGGTTATAAAATCTATAATTGATTTGTGAGTCAGAGTGTGAAGTATATCCTCATTACCAACAACATGAGCAGGTTTTTGAGTGAACTTCCGTTACACCATCCTGCTGCTAAATACTGACCAGAGCTCCAAACATACTTCAGATGCTGAAAATAAAATCTAACTAATGCACTTTTTTCTACTGTTTGACTAAGATCAACTTTAAAAATAACCTTTAAGTACACAGATTGGGCTTTTTTCTCTGCATGAGCTGAAAGGCAGATAATTGTTGACAAATTTGAATCATTTGTTGGAAAAGAGGAAATACAGAAGCTTGACAAAAAAAATAAATTCTCCTATTTAACACCTGTGGGAAAATAGCATTTTTGGCCTAGAATATACCACTTTTGTCCCAGATTAACACCTCTTGAATAACATCAGCATCACTCACTTGTAGCTCCTCTTTGTCAGTGTGAAAATAACAAACAGCACAGTAAAACTTGTTAATAAACCACTATTAACACCAATAAACTGTAAACTCCTCCAGTGGCACATGAAATGTTTAAGGCCCTACTGTTTTTAACTTTTTAAAGACTTTAGTTGTTGGCTGTAATTTAAATGGTTGCTGTTGCAGCACGTGTATTTATATTTCTCTAGATTCTGATGTAAATGTATATTTTACTGTAGATGACGTTTTGTATAAAGAGTAGAATGTGGCTCGTTAACTTTAATGACTGTAATTTATATGCAAAAATATTTGATTAAAAAAAATAAAACATGAACTTTACAGTTGGTTTTAATCCCGACACAATAGCACATTATAAATGCTTTAACACACTGGATGTTTACTGGATTTCTGCAGACTACTGTACATGTTTAACTCTGAAATAAATACCAATATTTGCATTGTGTTGTGTGCAATGAATGACTCTGCAGATTTTTAAGAAGCATTTATTGGTAAAGAGCTACATACACATATGTACAGTTTCTTCAGCTTGATCTTCTAACATTTCTGCAACTATTTTCTGTTCCTAAACTGGCTCATGATCTTATTTCCTTCCATCCTACATGAAAGAGACCTAGCAGCATCTATCAGCATCCTCTCAGTTGTGTCAAAAAAAAGAATAAATCACCTGAACGTGTCAAAATTCAGCTAAGAATATTTTCCTTCTGCTACATCTTTTTATTGTGGCACACATGAAAGTAATAAATACATTATGAACATGTGGTACCACCTCACAACAAGGTCCTCTTATGAAAATGTATCATTAATGCCTTAATTTTAGTACGTCATTCATGAGTTTTAAACACTTTATAAATCATTAACAATCATTGCAACAACTGTCAAGATCAAGTGTTGTACTTGTAGTATTTTTTTTCTATATCAAACTTTAACTCATCAACATTAATAAAGTTTAATGAAGCGTCTTCGTCTTCTCCTGTTGTTCAGAATTTAAGCTAAATTGTCTTTTTGGAACCAGAGTCGGCACATTACGGATGTGAATGAGGCTGTACCCTCGATACAAAAGTCCCGCCTACACAGCCTCCCAACTGGCTAACTGGCTGTCAATCACAGTGACACTTTAAGCCTCAAGCAGTAAACTGAAACTAAATAAATTGAAAAAAAAAAGAATTTTTGACCTTCAACTTCTAGCTTCTGGACCTGTCTTTAGTTATAAAACATCTCAGTGCTGTAACTTACTTGAATGTAAGCACTATGATTCATTATTTTGACGTATAAAAAAAGAAAAAGCTGGCAATGAGCTACATTTACTTGAGTGGCTAAAAGTGCAGCAGTTCATCTCGGTAAAATCAGTCTCCTTTTCTGTATTAACTGTGTTTTCTACATGTTTTATAAATGATTGGTAATGTTCTACAAACTCATGAACACATTAATACATCCTGTAGAAAGAGACCAGTATTAGGAAGTGGTACTGAGCATGTTTTTACATTTATAACTACATTCTTAAGAATTTCCTTCATGCCGGCAGGTTAGCCTCTCCCGTTGATGTGACACTGATCGGCTGCCAGGATCGGCTCCTGAGACTGTTTCCTGCTTCTCTGCAGCTTTGGCATGACAGGAGGAGGAGGGTGGTTGGCAGTACTGTGGCTGCTTCTGTCTGGCTGTGGATCAAAAACAAATTCTTGTTTCTGCAAAAGTTGCTTCACAGTTAAGAGATTTCACTGAGTTTGTTAATGTCTCTTACAAAATCTAAAAAAGTTGTTTGTTTTTTTTCCAATCAAGACAAACATCTTCAATCATTAACAGATAATGTGAGCTCTTCATTTAAAACTTTGTCATGCAGGGAATCCAAGTTTGATTGTTTTATTGACAAATGAAGGTTTTCACAAACCTGTTATTTCTCCCTGCTTCACTGACTGTTTTACTGCTCACTCATGATTTTGGACTACAGCTCATTAATAAAGACTTTATAAACAGATCAGTCTTAACCTGCTGGAGCTGAAAAATCCAGTTCTGATAATCCTCCAGGCTGGTGCACGAGACCTTCAGAGGCTCCAGCAGCTCACCTGTAACAAAAACAGCAATTACATGAAGTCAGTCCCTGCACTCAGTTTGTCACATCAATATGGATTCAGCTACAAATGCATTGATGTCCTATGAGTGTGTGTGTGTGTGTGTGTGTGTGTGTGTGTGTGTGTGTGTGTGTGTGTGTGTGTGTGCATACTGTACCTATCAGATCAAACTCCAGCCTTCCAGGCTGAGCTGAGCGCTCCACTGCTTTAATGCTGTGTCGGGCTAATCTGCCCTGTTGGAGACAAAACAGGGGAAAAAGGTTCTCTAAGAAGGAATTTGTGATTTCATAAATGTTCTAATCACGTTAAAAGTCATGTGTTATAAAAACAACTCTGTGTATTAGCTACTAAGATGGAAAACCTGTGCCCCAGCCGTTCAGGGGGTGTTTCTTACCTCATATTTTACATTCAGCCGCTTGCTGTCAACAGAAAGCAGCAGGACGTCTTCAGGAAACAGAAGCATCAGTCTTTCTTGAAGAGTCTTTAAGAATAAAACAAACAATGTCTCTGTTAGTTAAAATTATAGGCAAAATACCTTTATGAAACTGAAACAACTGCATTCTCCATCTAACCTTGTATATTTCATTATATTCAGTCAGAAACATCAGATAATTAATTCTCCAGTCTCACTTTTGTCCATCCTTCCTGTTGGTAATAACAATACCATGAAGGAAATTTACTATAAAGTAAGCTGTAAAAGTTTGGTTATTTCAGTAACAAATTTATACTTGTGTATAAAATGTTGTGCATATTAAGTGTAGATTTTCATCTTGTTTAATTCATTTAACCTCATTCTTCTCAGTTAGCTTTTTTTTCTGCATTTATTTTTTTGTAGTTTTATAAAAATCCATCTAGAGGCAAGGAAATTCCAAATTAGTATTTTGCATGGAAGGTGGCGGGTGATATGCATTCCCTCAAGGACTGCAAGATCTTGCATTTTCTTTACCTTTTATGTTTTTTGATGCTTTTTTAAACATGTCAAACTCTATGAAGTACAAACCTGATAAAGTGATGTAATTCTGAGTACTCTTACCTGTCTCTGTGCGTTGTTGATGTAAACTACAGAAATGTATCCGGGCTGACCTATGTGCTGGATATGCGAGCCCTCCCAGTGCCATATCGGAGCCTGTAGGAGGTATTTCTTCAGCTCATCTCTTTTCCAGGACTCATCACACGGCAGCTAGCAGACAAAGATATGAACAACAAAGGACGTTAACTGAGAGGGAACTTTTTTTATTCACAGCTGTAAACAGATGTGCAGCAATCAGACATTACAAGATATGAGAGAACGCAGTGAGAGACACTCATGAGCTGAGTCTTGGACTTGTATCTTCTGTCCTCAATGTGATGCATCCAGTTCTGTAACTCCGCAGCGCTGGAACATACGAACACCATGGAGTCCACCACTGCACCTGGATGAAAGGAGGAAACAACATAAATCTCGATCTGAGGCAGTCTGAAGACACATCTTAGCTGAGCTCAGCAACTTCCACCGACTCACTGCTGATCTCGAACGTGTGCTGAGAATCAAACGAGTCCCGGGAAACAACTCGGAAACAAAGTCCAGAGACGGGAAGAATGCCCTGCAGGATACGAGAAGACAAAGTTTGAAGGATAAATATTAGCTGTTATTGTCTCAGCTTCCTTCAGATTTTAATGTTGAAATGGGTGTTTTGGAGGGGAGGTTTGAAAGGCTGTATGCTCCTTATGAAAATAAACCCAACATTTTCTCTACTTTTTGTTTGAGATCTTTGCCTTCTACTTTAAAACATACTTAGATTGTCTTTTTCTTTTTCTGACATTCATTTATTTCCACTTCATCCCCACCATCCTGCTGCTTTAGTGTGGTAAAGGATTAGTACAAACATCAGCTCCCAACAAATGATCGTCTCTTATCTGTTAGTTACGAGAGTTGATTTTAGTTTCATGGTAGTGGTGCAAATTTACTTTTACCTCGTAGGACCCAGCCTTCCATAACTACTGTTCACCATATCTAAGCAGAAGTCTTTCAATAGTAAAACTAATACCTCATATGTGAAGTCTTGATGGGAGTGATCCAGAGAAAGGATCAGAAGGTGAAAAGAGAACAACACCAGGTATCGTTCATTGTTTTCCTGTAAACAGAAATGATCAGATTTAAACCCAGGCTGATCTTTGTCCACAGAAATATATTCTGTGTTGTCACGTCACCTGTGTGTAGTTGTTGTAAAGAGACACCAGAGAGGAGTAGATGATCTCTCCATACATGTGAGCAGGTTGGCCTTCCCAGCCTCTGATTGGCTGCTGAGAGTAAATCCTGTGATGGAGCTCATCTCTGCTCCTGCCCCACAGCACCACCTAGTGAGACAAAAAGGTATGAGCACAAATCTGCTGATCATTTCACGTTTTGTGACTTTCTTTCTTTTCAAGAGGACTGGTTTTTCCTTCTCACAGTCTCAGGCAGATTATCAGTAGATAGATGTTTAAAAATTATTTTAAACAAAGAAGAAATAAAGACAATGAGGCATAAACACAATAGCACGTAAACACATAAAGACCGTAAGACAAAGATAATATGACATAAAGACAAAAAGACATGAAACCATTACAACATAAAGACTATAAGGCATAAGAACATGAAGACAAACATGTACTTCAGAAAAACAATATTTTACAGTAAAAATTGAAACAGATAAAGTAAATAAATAAATAAACAAATTAAAAAACTGCTTCATAAAGGCTAAGCACTATAAATCTCATCAGTTTAATGAAGGTAAATATATTAAAGAAGTGAAAGATAACCATGGTGATTATAAACAACAAGAAGGAAACAGGAAACTGTGTTGCAACGTGTCATTAGCATAAACTGCTGTACACTTGAGTCTTTTTTAAGATGAAAACTACTTCTCATTAGCCGTTAGCTCAGCAGTCCTGTCAGAATTAAACTGGTTCTCCAAACTGAAGTTGTTAAACAGCTACTGTTTAAACAACAATTAAGATATTATAACATCAAAACTTTGCTAAAAAGAAGAAGTGAACTATCTCTTTTAGGGGGAATTTGCACATTGTTGCACAATTTGATAAAGATCACAGCTACATACTGTGGCTAGATTTAATAACTGATAAGTTTATTTCAGACTTTTTGTGAGGATTTGGATTTTTTGTGTTCTTGGTTTTGTTTTATTTATTTAGTCTTGTGATTGTTTTCAGTTTGGTTTTTTTATGTTCCTGCTCAGTAGTTCACTCCTCCCCTGTCACTCTTTTTGCCCTCCTTGTCACGCCCATCTCCACCTGTCCATAATTATCTCCACTCACCTGTTTCTACTTACCTCGTCACCCTCAGTATTCAAAAACCCGGTCACTTCTCTCATTATCCGCTGGTTCATTGTTTTTCCTTTGTTGATAGTAGCTGTCTCCGTGCCTTAGTTCCCTGATGTTCTGTTCCACTGTGCTTATTGGTTTTTGTTCTGTTTGTGTTTGCTGCCCCGTCAGCTTTTGTTTTGTTATTTTTCTTTAGTTAATAAATTAGTTTATTTTTATCATGAGTCTGCGTTCTGGGTTCGCCATCGTCTCCACCGGTCCTGACACTTTTAAGATATATAAATAAAGGAAAAATGTATATTTATTTATCTAAATGTAGTAATTCAGTCATTAACACATACAAAATAATATTTCAATAATAGTAATCCAGTGTCCAGAAGGAAGTACGAAGAAGCGATAGAATATGTACTTTTATAGCAATCTTATAGCAACAGCTGTATTTAGCTATATGTAGCAAAAATATATACAGTATATACATGCATCCAGTTACGTATACACACAAATACATATCTGCACAAATATATCCATGCAAATAAATATATTTACGTTAACACACATGCTCACATTAACGAACACCATCTAATGACGGATATTTATCTGATCATTAGTTTTTGTGATTAAACACGTCAGGCTTTTCTACACGTAAATACTTTTGAGCATCATTCCAGGAAATGTTTGTAAATTCTTATAATTCAACCTTAAATGTATAAAATCTGTAATAAAATGCACAAAAATGTGATGATGCAGATGTTTTAAAGTTTAGAGTAAAAACTGAACACGTTGATATTCATCACATCCCGCCTCGGTCTGCCTGAGCGATAGGAAGTGTGAAGTTGTTATTTGAGCTGAAATTTTGTCGGTTTTCACAGCTGAAGCGTCACTTTCTCACTTTATACGACAAACAGAAAAGCCGAGGCTTACGCTTACGGAGACCTCCTGTTCCAGATGTGCTGAAGGTTTGTGTGGTGGTGGCGGCAGCAGCTGCTCCTCTCTGCTGCTCCTCACCGACAGCTGAAGTCTGCCTTCACCCAGACCCCTCACGCTAAAAACACACAAGTATACATCAGAACATTTCCTCAGACAGCCGTGTCAAGAAGCAGCAGACAGAGTTGAATTCTCTACAGCTCTGTGGGTTTGCTTTTGCGGCCTCATTTAAATGTGGTCAAAAAGACAGATCTGCTACCTCGTGTGTGTGCTCTGAAAGCTAAAAAACATGAATTTTCGAAAGCCAGAACTGACAGATACGAGAAGTTTCTGTAAAAAAAGCGCACCACAGCCCTCAGTGAGGTAAATGGCAAACAAATTAGGAATTAACAGCATTAGAACTACAAATAAGTGACATGCCTGCCTTCTTCAACAGCCAAACATAATCAGATTATAAAGGTCAGGAGGGTTGACAGATCCACCTGCTGACAACATTTCTGCAACGGCTTGTAGTCTTCTCCTCTAGGCATTTATTTTGCATCAGATTATTATCATATATTTCAACAAACAGCCTATAGAACCTGAAATGCACCAAGTCTTATCAACTTGTCTCCTGGTTAAATATTGAAAACTTCCTTCAGTAACCAACAATAAGAAATCGTCTTTTATTATCGCCTGTCAGCATGAAAGGAGTCACAGCTTTAGAAAGACACAAATAGCCACAACTCAGCCATTTTTACAGATATTGAAGTAAGATTTGGTGTGGTAATAGCTGAGAGTCATACCCAACACATACTTTGTTCACTAACAGGCCATGCATGATCTATATTTAAACTTTGGCTGACTCTCTGTTAGCAACACGTCTCATGAACCAGCAGACAGATTGCAAGTAACCACTGGATGCACATCTGCAGCTAATCAACTTTAGTTCAGTCAGTTTTACAGATATTAAGCTAACACTTGGTGTGGTGATAGCAGAGAGTCCTTCCCAACACATACTCTGAGTGCTAACAGATCACATGAGATCTTTGTTTAAAACTTTCTCGTGCAAGTCAGAGGGAGATATGAATTCCTTCAAGGAGCTCAAGTTTTTCCGATTTATTTTAGTAATTTGCTTTTACTTGACTTCAGATTTTTTGATGTTTTTTTATTTTTATCTTCTATTGGATATTATTCCTGTTTTTTTTTTTTTAATTTTGCACTATGGTCAACTGTTTCAAACGTGCCTTTTTTGTTTATGGCTCACTAAATATTGGTTTCCTTTAATAGATTTTAATTTTGACAACTTAACACTTTTCTTTTTGTACTCTAATGAGGGTAAAACACTCACAGACTTCATTCAGCTGATACTGTCTTACTTTTAAAAGATAAGAGTTTATTATCTAATGTCATTCCAATAATCATACTTTAAATGTTAAAATAAAATTTAAAAACTGGTGTTCCTGTTTAACCCAAAAGAGAGTGACAACCACAGACGGGTGATTATTTAAATGACCTGTTCATGTTAGCATTTCTAATATTAAGTCTCTCTTTTTCGGTCTTCATTGTTGTTTGTGTTTTTTTTTCTTTTGGATTCAGATATTTATTGTTTTTATAATTTATTTTATGACTGATAACAGTGAGACAGCATTATAAAGTATTCAATCTTTAGAAAATGTTCTTTAATCTCTTCAAGCCTCACACTGACAAATGCACACGATGCATTATCTGTTTGTGGAGCTTCTTCTCTGACAGTGAAAACCCGTAAACCTTGACGATCAGAAACATTTCTGACCCGCTCACCTGTGTGGACATACAGTATGTAACACACATTTGGCTGCATCTGTACATGTTAGGCTGTGCATCTTGAAAAGACAATAAGCAAGTAATAATGAAACAACACATGAGGACCAGTGGGGTTCTGTTTGTGATTAGCCTCCTGCTAATCCTCCCCCATCCACCCCCCACCTTTGTCCCACTCTGTCTTTGTATTAAACCCCTCCACGCTTTTGTCTCATATTCATCTACTAATCGTATCAGCGTCGCATCACTAACTCCCCAAGTTTGTGTCGAAGAGTTTTAGTCCAAACCGTCCTGCTGTTCTTCAGGGTGCTGATGGTTTAAACTCGTGCTGATATTATGTGTTGTTATGTGGCAGTTTTTCCACAGAACCTTGAAGTTTTTCCTGTCTGGGAATAACCTGTCACCCATTCATGTACATCCTCCAAATGATGAGACTGATTCTGTGGTTCTGCTTTGGAAAAAAGGACTTAGTTTTTCCTTTTTTCACCTAACATGACTCATTAAATGCTGCTGAAAACCACAGAGGTGCATTATTGAATTTTACAGGCTGTCACTGCTTCCTCTTCTAAAAGTCACAGAAAACCAAACTTAAACTTACTTAAAATGTGTTAAAAACTGAGACTGAACTTCACATTTTAGATGAGGCATCACCTTTGACTTTGCCAAAATGTTGCTCCAAGCTCAAATATAAAGTAGCAGATGTATGAATCTACATCCTCTGCATGTTCATCATTATAATTTTTATTTAAACAACACCTAGCTCATTTGTGTCTTACCCTAAACTGTCTCCAGAAAGTTCCAGGAGTTCAATCTCATCCGGGCCCACTTCGTCCACTCCGGTGTGCCTCTGGGTCACGCTGCAGCATCCCATGACCGACGAGCAGTCTGTCCCAGACTCAGAGACTGAGCACCATCTGCCGAGGCGATCATCCAAGCAGTCTGTCCGTGTGCCACATTAAAAACCGAAGAGATAATGTGAAAATGTGGGGGGGTGGCTGGGTTTAAAAGAGGATATTGTGAAGAGCAGAGAGAGGGGGAGTCAGGCACTAGTTCCCCTTTCTTCGGCAGCATGTAGTTTATATTTCCTCAGAGTCCAGAGAACAAAACAAAAGTTGCAGATGTTGCCTTGAAGAGGTAAGGAAGATAAAAGCAACAGGCTTTTGGTGAGTCACAGCGCAGTAGCTGTTCCTTCCTGTCAGTTGGCCGTCTGCAGAGGACTGAGCCGCTTCCTCACTCTGCTTATTGTACTCTGCGTTCGCATGCTGGGAGCCTGACGACACGTCAGGATGACAAAGACAAGCTGTTTGTGATGTTGCTGAGAAACAGGCTGACCAAATGAAAGACAAAAACCACATTACACATCTTAGTGGTGATAACATGGGTTCACCGATGCCCTCAGACTCGTTACGTAGAGGCAGGTGGATGAAGCAAGCTTCCTGTTAGGAAAGAAGCGGCCATGCCCGCCGGTGTTTGCCTCCTCCTGGCCTGAATGTGTCAGCTAAGATAATTATGAGTTAGGACACAGAGAGGTAAAGAGCAGCAGTCAAAACAAGCTGCAACACCTGTGGAGAGGTGTCTGCTCAGAAGATGGTGGGAGGGTGTGCACACAACCTGCTGTCTGTGGAGTAAGGTGAACTGAGGAATGTGTTTATGTAATAAAAGAAACGTAGGTAGCCGTCAGTTTTACAGATACCCTGAAATTTGGTGTCGTAGTAGCATTGCATAATTCGAATGCTGCACATTGTGAGAGATCTTTGTTTAAAACCTCAACATTAATTGTTGAAGTTAACCCTGTTTATCTGTTAGCAAAATACCTCATAAACCACTGGACGAATTTAGATGAAACTTTCAGAAAACAATCATTGATTGTACATCCACAACTGATTAACTTTTGGAGTTAATCCAATTTAAGATGACTGCAGCAGCTAATTAACATTAGCTAACACAAAAACGGCCGTAATTCAGCCAGTTTTACAGATACTGAGCTAAAATTTGTTGTGGTAGTAGCTGAGAGTCATCCACAACATATATTCCGAGCATGACTTCTACCAATATTGCATGAGATTGCGCTTGACGTCATTTGCAAGATGTGACCCAAACAGCGTCATTTCTCAACACCTTACTTTAAAATTATTGCCTGAAAAGACGGCGGGGGATATGCGTTCCTCCAAAGAATGCCAAATTGAAACAAAAACGTTTCCTGATCAAACAGAAGAAGAGATGCAACAAGACTAAGTAAAATTATTGAAATTTAAACACATTCTTTATTGTTATAAAATGTGTTTTTTCCCTACAGTACTTCAGAGACAAATCCTTTTCAGTCACATTTGTTTCCATGCACCACAGTTCCTCTTTTCTTGTCTTTCTCTTGTCTTTTGTCCTTTTTTAACTCAACATCTTTGGCAGGAGAGCTGCAGACAGACCTACAGTCAGTCAGTTCAACGTTTCACATCATTCGCAGCTTTTAAATGATTCTGTTTGAACTTGAGCTCAGTTCTTGCATTTTTATTTAAGCCGCTGTCGCTGCTGTGCAGATCCAAAGATTCGCCTACTGATACTGTGTTTAAAGGAAAGAGTGACCTGACTGTGGAAGTGGTGGAGCTTTTTGAACAATCCCTTCCTCGAGCGCTCATTGAAACAGTTACAGGCTTCTCAGGTGACACCACCGCAGCGCTCCTGCCCTCTGACTCAGACTTGTACCTTCTGGGTTCTGCCTTGCTGTGGCTCTTGTTGGTGATCCTCGCACAGCGCTCCTTGGTCACCTGACTCCTGCTGGCAGCTGATGCAGAACTCGCAGCTAAAACGCCGTCATACAGCAGCACAAAGTCTCTCTGACTGACCAGAGGAAGGATTCTCTGCCCGAGGCGACGCTTGTTGAAGATCTCCAGAGACAAATCTAAAAAGGGTGAAAGAAACATTTAGATGCTTTACTTATATGAATTAAAGAAGCAAAGTCCTGCATGAAAAAAGCATTTTTAAAGCCAGTTGCTGAAGTTAGTTTGAAATGTGTTACGTACATTTTAAATAAAAAAAAAATACTTTTGATACACATCTATTTCCATTTTTGTTACTCTCTGTGTGATTTTTAAATCTTGTTATCATCCAGGTACCTAAATCAAATAAAGTACAATTTCATCTGAACTTATAAGTGTTAAAAATCTTCATGCTTGAAGTAACAATTAACTAAACAAACATATCGGGTTAAAAAGTAAAATATTTCTGTTTGAAACATACATCAATAAAATTATACAGTAGCATAAAACAGATTTTTTTTTTTTGTTTTTTTTAAAAATTGCACTCAAGTATTGCAGTTATGCAAATGTATTTGTATTTAAATCTCCTAAAGAGAGGAAGAGGAGCCTTTGTAACTTCGGGGTCCATTTGACCCAAAGGCCTCAGGAGGGTTAATAATAGCATGAAACAACAAATGCAAAACTTTCTGGGAGGTTTCACACATCAGCTTTTGAAGCAAATTGGCAAACAGGTCGATCAGTAAAGGGAACTAAAAGTCACTGACGCAAAAGAAGAGTATGAGAGTGAATTTGGTCAGAAGGCACTGAGATGATGCATACAGAAAGCTGATTTTGGTTAATGATATGCAGAATGCGATCAAATGATTAGGATTTGAGATCAGAACTAACCCAAGGTCTCTACGACCATGCTGGGTATCACCTCCTTCAGCACCTCACAGTTTGTGTGCAGAGCTGGATTACAGTTCATCTCCAACAGCCACACCTATAAAGACCACATCAAACCCGATTAATGCACACATCAAACATTAGCAGCTGTTTAGTAAAAACTTTCTGTGAAAATACAGTGTCAACGCTGAACGCTGAACGCTGAGTGCTGAGTGACTGTGCTGAAATTTGTTGAAGAAGCTGAAACTGAGATGTTAAAGGTAAAAGAAGCCAGACAATAAACAAAGGCTAAAAGAAACACACCACCTAAAAGCTAAATGTAGCCAAAGGCTAGCTAAAAGCTAAATGGAGCTAAATTCTAATTATAAGCAAAAGGTGACAGAACGCTAACTAAAAGCAGCAAAAGATTAGCTAGAAGCTAAAAGTGGCAAAAGGCTTTTTAAAAGCTAAGGTAGTAAAAGGGTAGCTGAAAGCTAAAACTATCAAATGACTAGTTAAAAGCTAAAACTTTAAAAAGGCTAGCTAAAAGTATCAAAATGCTAGCTAGAAGATAAAAGTAGCAAAAGGCTGGATAAAGTTAAACGTAGCTAAAGGCAAGCTAAAAGAAGCTAAGAGCTAGCTTGCTAAATGAATCAGAATGGTAGCTAAAAAAGTAAAAGTAGCATGAGGAGATAAAAACAAAGCATGTTTGTTCAAACAGATTACAAAAAGAACGATCTGAAGCAATTTCTGTATTTCTATGGGGAAAATGTTTGTAAATACAGTTAAATATTTTGAAAAGTATAAAAGTTGCAAAATCCAAAAGACAGGATTGAGCTCCTGAATGAGCCAAAGATTTCAACAAACAAGTGGCTAAAAAAGCACAAAATATGCAGAACTAGTTAGATTGCAACCACGGAGTGAATGCTGATTAGAAACCAACCTTGAAGTCCTCGTCAACCATGAAGTCACAGCCAATCAGGTCAAAGAATCCCAGACGCTGGTCCAACTTGGACTTGACTGCGAAGAAGCACTGAGTCATGATCTGCTGCATGCGCTTCTGATGCACGGAAAGGAAAAATGTGTCCGTGGGTCAGTTCATCGTCCACCAGCACTCAGAGTGAAAGATCATGATGAATCAGACCAAAATACACATGACAGTTTGTTAAAATGTCTGTGACATGGTGGATCAGGAACTGTGTATTTATGAAGATAAACCCAGTTTTTGCTTTTTAGAGGTTTTAGGGGGTGAAGGTCTCAACAGCTCACTGAACGACCGAATTCAAGATCGAGGTGACCCCAAACAAAGTGACAGGGTTGTGTTTTAATCGCCTGGAGCAGAAAGGTGAAAGGCAGGCGATATTGTTTTTGCCTGTGCCCGTCTGGTAGCAAAATATCTCTCCTGACTACTTTATATGCTCTCTTTAAATGATTCAGTTTGTTTACTCATCACCTGGTTTTGAGATAATTTGATTGGATTAATTTATTTGTTTGGCCACATATTGAAATGTTAAAAAAGCCCTGATGCAAAGACTTTCAGCAGTATTATGCTTAAGTCTTAAATCATTATCTTGTAATCCCTTATAGGGTAGTTCTTCGGGCTTTCTGAAGGACTTTGGCTGCTATTTCACTCATTTGCCCTCCAGTAACTGACCAGTTTCAGAGCAATGTTTTTCGTTAGTTTGAGGCCATTTAAATCTACAAATAATCAATGAACCAATCACCCAAGAGATAAAATTATTCCTTTTTCTCTATTGTGGTCGACTTTATAAAATGCACTTATAATATTGGCTGTATTGTATACCATTATGAACAGAAAAACACAGTTTCATATTTAATTTTAACCATTAGAGACACATCCTCAGACAGGAATGAGCTCATGTGAAACCAATCGCAGCCTCAATTAACTACAAACGCCAACAACCGTTTCTATAAGAGTAATTGGTCCCTGAGAGCTCCGAGCTGCCCCAGTCCTCACCGCAAAGGCTCCAAGCACCCAGTCCCTGGGCAGGCCCCTGGCAACCTGGAGCCTGTCGTTGACGTAGGTGTTGAAGCTCTCCATGGACCACACCGTGTCCTCCTTCAGCAGGCTGTAGAGAGGGTTCTTCTTCTGCATGTACTGGAGGTGGACAGTAGGGGGAGCAGAGACACATGACAGCACTGCCACGAACACTGATTCTGTAGAGAAGCATTGGATTATCATTTCAACTCATGTGCTTTTTGGTTACTATTTGTAGAAGGTTAAATTTACAACTTAAATACTGAAATAGAAATAACCTTTAATTTGGTATCAAGCTGCTATGAAAAAAAAATTAATTTTATTGTCAAAAAACATTTTCAGCTGTAACTTTACAATAAAATTAATCTGATAATAATAAAAGTAATTCCATGTTTTGTCATGGACAACTGTAGAGGTCATTAAACTCATTTGTTTTGAGCTTTTTAACAAAACAAAATCATAAAGCAATGAGCAATTTTTAGTTTAGTTTATTAATTTATTCCCAACTTTTGAACAAAATACCAAAAACTGCTCTTACTTGTATTTTTTCTGTTCCTTGTTTTATTCTAAGAAAATGTAAGTAAATAATAGGATGAAAAAAGTAATTCAGATAAAAACTATTCAATAAATATAAAAAAGTTTGTCTGTGAAAAAACAAAGACCTTTCATTGAATAAATATGAAGTGAATTGTTGCTTTGTGTTATGATCAGTTTTCTATTCTCCTTAAACTGTAAAAAAAAAAAAAAACACCTAACACCTGTTTGATTTTCACACAGCAGATAATCAAACATCTGTGTTTTTTTTTATAAGTTTGTCTGTGTTTGTATCTACCTGATTGGTGAGGTGAGTAGAGAGGTTTTTGGACTTTGGATCATAAATATCACAGGTGAGTCGCACGTATCCATGACGAAAGAAGACCATGTAAGGTGCCGTGCAGGCAATGAGAAGGTAAGAGCGCACGTCAAACTTCCTCCTTTTCAGGAGCAGTGGGTTCTGGATGTAACTGTGAGGAAAAAACGTAAAGCCACTTCAAATACACCAAACACTATTTGCTCATTTCAAGATGCTAAAAAAAGACAAAAGGAGGAACTAGAAAAATTAGTATTGCAGTGTGAATGCTGAGTTCTGAATGACTTTGCTGAAATTTGTTGAAGCTAAAAATAAAGTTAAAAAGATTAGAATTAGCTAAACAAAACCTACAACCAGCAGAACAGTAACTGAAAGCAAAAATGAGCAAAACAGTTGCAAAAAATTAAAATAAACAGAACCGTAGCTAAAAGCTAAATGAGTAAAACTGCATATGAATGCTAAAATTAGCAAAATAGTAGCTAATTGCCAATATAGCAATACATTAGTTAAAAGCTGACATTAGCTAAACAGTAACTAAAATGTAAAAATGATGCAAAAAGTATGCTGAAGATGTCAAAGAGCACATCTTCTCAAAGCATTTTTATGAGGAAAAAAGTAAAAAAATAACAAAAAAGAAGTCATAGCTGTTAATGTCCTTAAGATGCGCATTTCAGCTGATTAGTTGAAATAACTGAAAGTACGTTGAAGTAGTTGTTGTCTTTGTGCACATTTAATGTATATATTTAAAAAAAGCACCAGTGAATAACAAACTGAACCCACCGCTGGACAATGTAAGGCTGATTCTGGAGGTGATGCAAACTCCTGTTGGCCTGGTTGTCCTCCAGGTGCTGCAGCTTCAGTCTGAAGGCCTCCACGTCCTCCAGGCTCTTCAGGAGGAAGATCCCTTTTCCCTGGTTCTGACCCGTGGGCTTACAGATCCACATGCTGCTCTCGCGCTCCCCTGGCACAGGAAACAACGTTACATCAATTAAAAGTGCCTTCATTGCTGTTCGTTTCATTCCTGAGATGTCACGCTCAGAGTGTGTGCTGTGAATGACTCTCAGCCACTACCTCGTCAAGTTTCAGTTTAATATTTGTTAAACTGGCATCATTTTAGACATTTTTGTGCTTTCTAAGGTCAGTGGGCTGTGGTGGTCATCTTAAACTGAGCTGGCTCCTAAAGATAATCAGTTGGACATCCAGTGATTATTTTTTTATTTTTTTTATTAAATTTCTTCCAGTGGCTGATGAAATATTTTGCTAACAGTCAGACAGACACTAACCCATACAGACAAAAGCAAAAACATTATCACCTGCCTTTGCATTTTGGCAGCAGGTGCTAAATAAATCCTACATCGGTGACAGCAGTTATAACACCAGAGGTAAAGTTTTTGACTCAGAGCCACCTCTACTTGAGTAAATATGTATTAATCTCATATATATAATTAAATAATCTTTGATAGAATCTGCTTTATTTTTACTAAAACTGTCAATACTGAATTATGATGACACTCACCTATTTATCCCTGACTGTAATGAATGAATGAATGCTTGGCAGATTTCAGTATTGATTATTTTAAAACATATTTATGTTCTTATAAAGCAGCAGTGCTCAATCCTGGTCCCGGAGGGCCACTGTCCTGTGCATTTGAGTTGTTTCTCTGCTTTGGCACAGATGTTTTGAATGAATGAGTAATTAACAGACTTCTGCAGAACTTGAAGACCTGCAGAAGAGCAGAGAAACATCTGAAACATGCAGGATGGAGGCCCTCCAGGACCAGGATTAGACACCACTGCTCTAAAGGCTTCGGCTTTTTTTTCTTTTCTTTTGTTGCCTGCATGAATTCATCCATCGCCCAGAGATCTAAACCGGCTGTCTGCGCCTTTCTGTTTACTTAGTGATAACCGTGTTTGTCAAACCTGTACACCACTCATCACAATGTGTTCAAACAAAAACCATCCAATACAGATTTCAGTGGTTAGTTTCATCCATAGTTTTTTTCACATTACTTTTAAAAAGTTCTCTTTTAGAGTTTGAGAATAACTTCATTTCATTTGTTTGGTGCTTCTTGTTGATTCTCCTTGTTTGCGCCTCAGCCCTGCCCTCTGCTGACCTGTCTCCATGGCAACAGCATGCGTCCCCGGTGATTTTATCAGAGCCCTATGGGAGGTGAAGTGCATTATTTTCCAACGTTCTCAACCTCTTGATCAAATACTCACCAGGGCAACCTAACACTATCGAGAACAAACTTCTTTTCAGAGCTGGATTCATCACCAGTCAGGTTTGATTAATCTTTTTTTTTTTCAAACGAAGCCTGCAGACGTACGGTTAAACACACGGTAAATCCAGTTGAACCGGTGCTGTGTCATTGTTGTATTAGGATACTGGTGTGTGACAGGCCGACGGAGGCGGGAGGCGTTCAGCTGTTTTACCCTCCTGCTGCGTGAAAAGGGCAAAGAAGATATCCCTCTCTTTCCTCACATCCATTCTGAACGTTGTCGGAATAAACTCCTCCATTTTCAGCCTCCTGTGAAGTAAAAAGAATAAAAGAAAAACAAAATAAACGTCTTTGGTTTCCTTGAATATCTTATAATGCTCTTGGGCCAAGATCACAAATGTGTGTCACAACGTCCCTAACTTCCCTAAATGTTTAAGTTCTAAAACACTAAATACAGTAATAACCTAAAAATCATTATTGCCCACCTTTCGCCTTTTGGTGGTGAGCAATAACAATTGAAATACTTAGTTTAGTTTTCACCTGTCATGACATCTCTTGAACCAGTAGACTGATTTTAAAGAAAGTTTCATAAAATCATTTCATGTACATCTACAACTGATTATTTGGAGTCAACCCCAATTTAAGATGGCCGCCACAAGTAATCTACATTAGCAAACATAAAAATGGCTTATTATAGTCAAAATTATAGGTACTGAGCTAATGTCTGAAGTGGAAGTAGTCGAGAGTTAAACACATAGGCTGAGTGCAATCCTGCGTCAGATCACTCATAACATTGTTTTCAAATTGTGACCACAATTAATATAACTCCATCATTTTTTTTTTATATAAGATGATTTTAGTTTAAAACTCTGATATGACAGGTAGCCGGTGATATGCGTTCCTTCAGTAAATTAAAAAAATTTCATATCTTTTGTGCTGCTGTTTTGATAACCTTTTGAATCTGAATAAAGGTTTTCTTGTTTATATTATAAATTGACAGTGATATGTGATATGTTGATTTGCAACACAACAGTAAATATCTGTAACATACTTGAAGAATTTAAATTACTCTGAAGAAAGTTACAGACAAAGGCAGAAAGACAAGGAGCCGACCGTCCAGTTTACCTGTGTCCTTGACTAAGTTTGACTTTGCTGCTCACACGTTCGTATTCCCGCAGGCTGCTGAGGAGGCCGATCTTAGAGGTCAGAACGTTGTTGTTGGGAATCTGGTACAACAACTGCTTACCTGGAAAGAAAACCTTTACATTTTAGGTGTTCTGTAAATGCAGATTTGGCAAATATTATTATATCAGATGTGTACTGTATATATATTTAATAGAAGGTGAGTGTACATTTGTTAAACTACAGATTTGCTGTAATGTTCTGTTTTTCCGTGGTACCTTCTCTGAAGTGACTATAGATGGTTGAGGATTTGGTCTCACACCACTTGAGTCTGAAATCCTCCCTGTCTTTGTTGTAAATTCTCCTCCATCCCTTGCTCTCGCAGTAGCTGCTCACTCTAAAGAACCACACTTGGTTATTAGTTACGGCACAAACAAGAGGTCAAAGGTCACAAGTAAAGCTGATGAAAATGTTTTGGCCAGGGAGTGTGTGTTTGTTTGTCTGGAGCACAAAATATCTTATAAATTACTAAATAGATTTTAATGAAACTCTCAGGATGTAATCACTGGACGTACATTTACAACTGATAGTCTTTTGGAATCCACCCAATCTAAGATGGCCGCCACAGCCAACAGACCTTCGGAAACACAAAAATGGCGAAAACTGTACCAATTGTACAGGCACTGAGCCTAAATTTGGTATGGTAGTAGCTGAGTATTACCCCCAGAGAGTACTTCATGCAGTATAAACTGCAGAATATTTTTTGCTTGAAACTTTAGCCTTAACTGTTGGAGTCAACTATGTCTGTTAGCAAAATACCTCCTGAACCACAGGAAGGATTTTAATGACACACTTAGAAAATAATCATTGGATGTACATCTAGAACAGATTAATTTTTGGAATCACCCCGATTCAAAATGTCTACCACAGCTATGGGTAGGGGTGTTGTAGTACATGAGAGTCATTTACAACCCATACTCTAAGCACACATCTCGCAAGGTTTGACCAAAAGCAACTCTTTTCAGCACAAGGTGATCTGAATTTAAAACTTTGGCATTCCTTGAAGGAATGCTAGGCAATTAATTAAATTAGGAATAGGCTAATTCTGCACCAACTTTTTTTATTTCACATTTTTGAACTTACATCTGAGCCCCGTTGGTTCCTCCAAAGAAGAACAGGGGTCTAGACCCAGGAGGCTCCTCTACCTGCCTGTCCTTGTCTTTGTCCATGTGAGAGAAAGTCAACGAGCCCCTTGGTTTGGATTTGTGGAGGTCACACTTTACAATGCACAGTCCTGACTCTTTAAAATATGCAAACACAAAGAAAGAAACTGATAGAGCAGTAAAAAAAAAAAGAAAAACACACCGTACTGTTTGTCATGTAGATGTGCATATTGTTTTTATGCTCCTAAGCACAGTTAAGAATACAACATTTTCATTTTAAAGCAGTAAAATATACTGATTTTTATTCTAGTGTATAGTTATGAGGGTTCATTGTTTAAACTGATTCTCAAAGAAGTCCCTCTCTCACACACACACACACACACACACACACACACACACACACACACACACACACACACACACACACCTGTCCCTCTGCGTTGTCTCTTATGCTTGACAGCCAACTGGGAAAGTCCCATTCTCCGGTTCAGAGTCACTGCCTCCTCCCTCTGGACCTGCTCTGATCTACCTTCTGATGTCATTTCCTGCATGTCATCACGGTCAGGTGACAAAGGCTGTCCTGTTCCTGGCTCCTCCTGCCTCAGGCTTCCTGCAGGCCGGTGGTGGTTTCTGCAGGGAACCTCTGCTTCCTCTTGTTTCTTTTCTCGTCGTCTCCTCTGTCCAGTTTCTCCTGGCTGTGTCTCTCTGCAGAGCTCCGAGGACATGTCCTCCTGCTGCTGCAGATCACCGAGTCAGAACTGTCCCAACATCTGTGGATGACCCACTTTCATTCGCAGTGTCTAATAATGTAAAGAGAGGGAGGAATTTAATGTCTTAAACTGTGTTCAACCATAAAACTATATCATATTAAGGTTTTATGCCTATGGCTGGTTTGTTTGTTTGTTTTTAGTTCTATAAAAAACAAAACTAAACTTTGTTGAAGTATTTAGTTTTATGAAAATTTGAACTGAATAAAAGAACCGTTTTATTTAGATTTTTATGAAACTTAGCTTGTATTTGCAGACTTTGAATAAATAAAAGTCTCTCCACAGAAATTTGAACACGGAAAGCATTGTGGAAATTAAAGATCAAGCATTCCTTAAAGAAATTTATTTGTTTTATCTAACCTTTATTTAACCACGCTGTACTTATGGAAGTAAATCTGTTTCATCCAGTGATTACATTTGATCTTGCTGCTTCCTGGCTGTAACATCTGTCACACTTCAGTGATGTAAAAGTCGGATCAAATGAGACATAACAGCTCAGACTGAGGTCACTGAAAATCATCAGATATGTATCGAATATAGGACTAAATGTGAAAGTGGCTTTCATCTGATTTGACAAAACTTAGATTTATGATGTTCACACAACCTCAGATATGTGTTACATTTTGGCAAAAAGTCCATTTTGGACCACTTTTGCCTGCAGTATAAAGTTACAGCCATTTTTGTGTTGGTTGACGTTGATTAGCTGTAGCAGCCATTAACTCCCAAAGTTATTTTGTTGTAGTTTATGAATGTTTCAGATGGTTTGTGAGATACTTAACTAACAAACAGAGATGACTGCAACAGTTAATGCTAAAGTTTTAAGTAAAGATCTCACTCAGTGAGCAATCTTTAGATCCATATTTGTAAGACTAAATGAAGTACAGCCATTTTTGTTCTTTTTGAGGTCAGTTGCTGTGACGACCATTTAGAAATGGACTGGCTCCAAAAACATAGAGATGCATCCAATAATTATTCCCTGAAAGTTTCAACAAAATCCATAGAGTGATTGATGAAATATTTTGCTAACAGACAGACAGAGTTTATGTCAAATAGTTAATGACAACAATTTAAACAAAAATCTTGCTTGACTTGTTAACTCTGAATGTGTGATGGGGATGACTCACAGCTAACAGCACACCAGATTTTTGCTCAACATCTGTAAAACTGACAGAAGTTTTGCCATTTTCATGTTTTTAAGATCAGTTGTCTGTGGCAGTCATCTTGAGTTGGGTTGATTCCAAAAGCTAATCACTTATAAATGTGCATCCAGTGGTTATATTCTGAAAGTTTCATTAGTTTCATATTTTGCTAACAGACAGATACACAAACACACACACTCACACAGACACAGGCTAAAATATTATCATCCACCTTCGCTTTTCAGTGGGAGTCAATAACATTATATACCTACTGCAGTAAATTGTGTACCTTCAACTCCAACAAGACTTCCAAACTCTTAAAAGCTGTTTAAGGCTAATTTTCTTCCGCCATGTGAACTCTTGTCAAACTGCAAGATAAAAAGCAAACAGACTTACAGCATCTACATGGAAGAAATCAGATTTTCTGTTTGTGGTTTTGCCTTCTAAGGTCAGCCATACTCACTGTTGTCACAGTCAAAGTAAGCCAACACACAATGTCAATAATCTGCAGGTCTCAGTTATAGGAACCTTAGCAACAGTTGCCATTTGCAGACGGAATTTAACAACAACAGCAACAGAACACAATCTAACAACTCCAGGTTATGTATCTCGCTCACACCCCACTTCTAAGTTTAGCTTCATTCAATATTTACTGCCTGTAAGCCTTTGTTGTGTGAACCAGAGGGTAATATGAGAGGTGGGTGTCAAATAAAATGGATTTACCAGTTTCTCATGGTATTATATGCTAATCCTGACAATAAAATGCGAGTATAATGGTAGATTTTTATAATATCTTGATGACAATATTTGTAATGCTTCAATTTAAATGAAACACTCTTAGAAATGCTCATATTTACTCATTTTTAGATTCCATAAAAGACTAGAACAAGTAGCTACTCGTGCAAAGCATCAAATTAAATACTGCTTTAAAAAGATGGCTCACTCTTAATTCATGTAGACCTTATCATTAATCAACATCTTGTGCCAAATCCAGGTATGCAGTTGAGCAACATAGCATTTGTCTGCTTGCAAGGCAAATCCATTAATTACCTTCTGTCTCAGTGATTTGACTCAGGAGGAAACACCCAGGCCCAGCTACCGCTGAAAATGATGCATAATCTCCTCTCTTCCTCCAAACAGGATGATAATTGAAAGGAGCGGTCGCCTTGTAGACCCAGAACCATATAATTATACATCCAGTATGAGTGACGCTTACACCCAGCCAGTTTAAATCCGCGTTGACGAAAGTATTGTGCGTTCTGAACATATTAAGAGTGAACAAGTGATAAGAATGGAGCTGAACTGATTACTAATGGCTCTCTGAGAAATTAGTAATGTTTTCATATTCTTAGCAAAGCACCAAAATTACACCCCAAATGAAAAGATTTAGGGGTGCAAAAAAAGGTCAGTGTTGACAAGTTTGCAAGCCTCACGTCAGAGCAAAATTTGTTATATATATATATATATTTTTTTTACCTAATGCTTAAATGAAACAAAAACCTCAGAAAAAAAGCTAACTCCACAATGCAAAATTCAAGTCAAGATTTGTTTAGGTTCTATCAAAACTGTCTTTATTTGACAGGTTGATCTCTTTTTTTTTCAGTAATTTACCTGTTTGGTATTGGAAATAACTGTTTCAACAAGTATGGACCATATAGTGTAGGGGTTCTCAAATGGGGGATCACGGTCTGGATCTGGAACTAAACTTATGACTTGACCCAGTTTGGTTGTTAACCCAAACTGACCCAAAGTTACAAGGGCTCCTCTACCTGTCTTTGTCTCTGTCTTTAGAGGGATTCAGGGTTGAATTTCAATAGAATGAAATCATTATTGTATTTTTTGCTTTTACATGCCCACGTTTTTCCTCATCAACAGTAATTTATTTTAGGCATTTCCAGAAATTGTTTTTAGGTAGAGCAACTTTTCATGCTTTCATGGTCATTTGTTTTAGGTGATTTAGCTTTTCTAGCAGTTTCGGTAATTCATTCATGGTGGAACAGTTTTTCTAGCATTTAAGGGAATTCCCAGATCTGGCCTGCGGTTTCTCTCTGCTCGTCTCTAAAGACAGGCTCATCCAGCCCATGGAGAGACACAGGCCTGAAAAGACAATATGGTGAGTGAGGAAAACTAGATATGAACGAGAATTTAAATATATTCTGGACCTTTACAAGAGAAAAACTTCTTTAGTTGGACCTCCCTAAATTTGAACTGAAGACCACTGATAACTGATGAATGCAGCCTGTTTTTAAAGAACATTTAGCACGCAGTCGTCACCAGACAGTTTGATCAGTTTAGTATTTTGTGCACACTGTCTGGGCGCAAAATGGCAGCCCTAAAAGAGAGCTCTCCGGCAACAATGCGAGTCCAGCTCCAACATCCCGGTTATTAGAAGCAGACTTCCCATATTCCTGTTTAACGGAGCTTTGTGTGGAGCCTGTGTCAGCCACACCTTGATAAAAAGCCGCCATCTGATAGACACACTGTGCAAAGTGCTGCGTAGGTGGACAAAGAAAACAGGCTTGTTTTACAGCCCTGTCGACCTCCTGGTTCACCATATGCCAACAGGCTGTATGCGTTTGTCTTGTTTTATGAGAACATAAGATGACACGTACACTTATCTGTATGTATATATATTTTTTTTTTTAAATTATGTTACAGTTTTGTAAAAAGTTTGATTCCAGTTTAATAGAGAAGACGTGAATAACTCTCTTTGCTTTTTATTTACACTTGCTTACGCTACATCAGGACTAACCTCCAAAGAAAAAGACAGTTAGTGAAAACAAGAGTTTCACATTGAGTTGAAACATGCTAAGTTGCTGTTATATCATTATATGAAGAGTAGGTGTGTGTGTGCGTGTGTGCTTGAGTCTGTCTGTCTCGGGGCGGTCAAGCCATGAGCTTGTGTGTCTTTGGAGCCTCGCCCATTCCCATGTCATCTCAACTGCCTGAAACTAGGAAGTGCTTGGCAATTACAGGGATGCAGCCTGCAGCAATGGTGTCCCTGCACAACCTATTATTTGGAGGGGTTCTACTTGTCAAGGTGTTATACTGGAAGAAATGGAGTTAAGTTACGTTGTAAAGAAAAACCCGTCTCTGTAGGGCCTCTCGTTCTCCTTCTATTCAGGATTTCCTGACAGAGTTACACTGGCTGAAGCACAGGGGGGCTGTTTCACTGGGGGGGTGAGACTGTGTTCCCAGGGTTTTTTTAGTTAGTGATTAAAAAATAAATCTTTTACATCACTGACTAAAACAATTGATAGACAGGGAAACATAAAATTTGTATCCAAATCCTGGTTTTTAGATAGTTCTAGATGTATATGTCATGATTATAATGAAGATCTCATCCATCTGTAGGTAACCTCCTGAAATGACATCATCAAGGACGTTGGCTACACCCTAATTAGAGCTATGCAAAGACAGTTTGATTTTGAAATGGAAAATGACTCACAAATGACTGCAAAAGACAAGACTTCAGTAAGAGCTAGATTAAACAGGCCAAGAATTACAGAGAGAAAAATAGATTCTCCAGTTCAAGCAGCTGGGCTTAAGGCAATGAATAAACACACACACACACACACACACACACATATGCTGCATTGTTTGCTATTTTATGTTGAAACAGTTATAAAAAAACTTTTGTACAACTGGCACTCACTGTTAAAGCTAAGCTATTATTTAGTTTAACAGGTTCAGAGTATAGGATTGCTGGAAATGTGTTAACACTGATATAGTTTCCTTGTTCTCTTTTATCAAATGCTGCATCTTCTCAGTTGACAGGGAAAATTAGACTCTATTTTCTGTCTGGTATTTTTCTTTTCTCCATGTTAACAGAGATCTCGTAACGATAAGTGTGCAGATTTTCTTTTCATAATTGACCACTTTACATTTAAATATCTCGTGAACATTAGGTGTGCTGCCCTTTGGAGCTGTATGGTGTCTTTGGGTTCTAAATCAGATGGATTTTGTGTGTATCTTCAAAACTTTATCATCAAGACAACAGTAGCAATGTTTTTAGATGTATTCTAATAGTCTGATTTCTGTAATCCTGTGTTGCGTCATGAGGTGCTGGTATCTGTCTCCAGCAGGAAGGACAGAAGGAGAGAAGGAGGTAAGGAGGTAGGGTACATCTTAGACAGGTAACTAGTCTGTCACGTGGTCAACACGGAGACACACAACTATACAAGCTCACGCACGTATGTTGTTGGACTGTAGGAAGACACCAGAGTATCTAGAAAAGATCCATGCAGGTTCAGAGAGAACAGAAAAGTCCTCACAAGTATACAGCCAAGCATCAAACTAAAGGCATTCTAGCTGTGAGTGTAAAACACTGCACCACCATGGTGCCCATAGAAATAAACACTATTTTAGCAAATCAAGCAGCAAAAAGCAGACTGATGTCTGAAGAGCCAGCAGTTCTCTGGGTAAGTAAAATAATAAAATAATAAAATATGCCCTTTCCCCTTTTCTGTTTGCTTCCAAACAAATATGTGTTTGTCACATTTCTCTTATTATTTAGGTACATTTCCTTCTTCAAATGCTGGCCTAACCACGGATTAGTAATTATAGCGCAACAAAATTATGACTAACTGACTGAATCAGTTACCATTAAACAGCTCAGAGTCATCCAAATACGCTCACTACGCTCTTCAGATGTCAGAGTTTACAACCAAATGATGATGTGTGCTATTTTCTTGCCAGGTCTAATGTCATAAATAACAAAAAACGTTAGAAGATATACATAGTTTAGTTTCATGTCTATCTGTTTTGAGCACTTCAGGTCTTAGTCTATGCTTTGCTTGCTTGCCAGACTGTTCCAGAGTCGTGCTCTGTGTCTGTCTGATAAAACTGAAAGTGAAACTTTTATTTTTTTTTTTTAGATTTAATCAACACTAACAGAAAACATTGCGTGTGAACTGGGGGGAGATAACATTTGTGACTGTTCATAAGCTCATGTGCAAATTGAAACTTGTGTTTTCCAGCAGAATCGTCTCTCAGGATCTGTCCTAACAAGAAAATAGGAAATAGCAGATGTAAAAATTGTTTACAGGGTTATCTGGCTATTTTCAGCCAACATGTGCCTATCCACATAATCCCACATCTGACACTTTTTTTTCTTAAAAATGGTGGATAAAATGTGTACAACTTAGCCTTTTTTTGCACTTGGATCATCAAATTTGCTAAAATGGACTCAATAACTATTTACTATTTGCAACAGGACGATACTTTGAACCTTTTTTCATACAACAATAATGAAATCCAACGGACAAAAAGGGTTTCCGTATCTGACTGTAAGTGAACGTCACCAAACCTGGAGCTACGTCCCAGCCAAATGTCCCGTTCTACTCCGGTGGCAGACCCAGCTAAGTGAATCCGGCCTCCTTATCCACGACCGGTAGCAGCTCAGGAATCTGGTCTGATTGCAGTAAGCATGCACAGACCAGTGCAGGAATCCTCTTACAGGCGGTCTGCCAGCCAGGAATGTGATTCAGTGTTGTGATGTCACTAAGGCAGAAGGTAACTACTCCTTACAATCGGTGCCGATTGAAGGTTTTTATCATTTTACTCAAATAGTTTAACCTTGTGAATCTCATTGCAATTTAAATAAATTGACTCAAAACTAATAGTTGGATGCAAAAATAATTTTATAAAGTCAAAAAGATATGCTGTTTAAAAATAATAATGAGTTAAAAAAAATCTTCTCTGTAAAACATAATAAAAAGTTGTTTCGATCGAATAATTTTAAGTTTGCCCAAGAATGTTCCACTTTTTTAAGCAGTGACTGTAAAAATTAACAATAAAACTTATACTTAACTGTCATATGCAATATTAAAACTTAAAGCAAACTTTTCTACAGAGTTGAGTTTAGTCCTGACCTGTGAGGTGAAGATACAGAAAGATTTGCATCCCTGTATTAGAGGATTTTACAGTTTATGTTGTATTTTTTAAAAACTGATTATCGAAAACCTTATTATTTATTCAAAGCAGGACATTACAGAGGATAATCTACAAAAAAACTTTAAGGAAATGATGTTTCTAGTTTCTAGTTAATTATATGTTATTGACTTTCTTTTGATCACACTTCTGTGAAATGTGATTCTACTGTGAGTGCTGGTCTGAGATTAATGATTAAACCGAATAGATTGTCAAGACTAGAGCTTGTATTTGTTTAAACACTTACAGGAAACCCTTCTAATTACCCACAAATAACACAGCTATTGATGATTTACCTGAACCAGTATCATATATAGATTGAGAAAAAGCTCAATTTAATGAGTGACTAGCCATCTTAAAGGAAAATTGAGATGTAAACCATTATTATTTACCTTTCAAATAAAAGAGACTGAAATCATTTCTCTTCATATGTTTAATTAAAAGAACAGACTCATATTCTTAAAGTCCGTGTTTCTGGGAATTGCAAACTCTAACCCCAGCCGTGGAGATCATTGAAGCTTGAGGCCTGCTAAATGGTTTTTGTGTTTGTGTTCGAAATGATAAAATCAGGGCTGCGTTTAAACAGTCAACTGAAACCCTGAGTTTACGGGGCTAATTAAAAGTTATATCTATACTGCAAAGAAGACCTTTGTGCCACAAAAACAAAGAGTACACGTAAATTTGTAAATGCAGTCGCTGACAGTACCAGCTGAGTGAAGGGGTTTCTTCAAAGTTCCTCTGGACGTGGCAGAGAAAACAGGCCTTGTGCTGCTCGATTTATCGGGCGTCTTCTGTGAGCTGCCTTAGAGTTAGGCACAATGAAGGCTTAGCTGATGGAGGGACCTCATGGGTAAATTGAGGCATTTAAAAAGAAGCTCTGTTCAGAGGTAACCTGATCCAAACCTGACTGAAGCTCGGCATTCCGGTGTGGCCGAGGGAAGAGTTCGCAATTACCTGCAAATCTGCTACAAAGAGCGCCAGTGCTCCGCAGATCTGAATAAACACTCTTGAAAATTGTTGATATAAAAATAAAATGAATGAGAGAACAATTTTAAAATTTTAACCCATTTATTTAATATTTTATTCACATTACAGAGCATTTCATCACATGAGATGTGGTTAAAAGTTGCAGTGTTGCCATTTACATTACACATTGTGTTCATTGGGAAAACAGAAAAATTAAATCTGTTGTTGCAGTGAGAGGAAGGAAGCAGATTTTCTATATGATAAAGATTAGAAGTTTTCTCATCCTATTTTTAAAAAATATATGTTCACATTAACAATCCGGCCCTAAATGTGTTTTACATCAGTGCTCTCCACGACTGCTGCTTAAAGGAGAAACTTTGACTCGTGTCACATGGAAGAAACCACAAGAAATCAATCCATCTTCCAGTGCAAGGATCATAGTTCCATAGTCATCATCATTCAACACCATCTCCTGCTACTTTTAATATGTTGATGTGCCTCCCTGGTCTGCCTTTTGTCAATACTCTGCATGTCAGATGAACAGAGCAAGAGGAGGGGAAGTAAGAGAGCAGAAGGTAATGCCATTTAATGGACGGCATTACCAGACAGTATTAGACACCAATAATTACATCTAACCTTGTCTGGTAAGACGCCTATCAACAGGCTGGAAGGATGACCTCTGACTTTTCATCTGTGCAAAGAGGAAGACGAGGGCTGGAGGAAACAGAACAGTGTAGAAACAGGTTGAAATGAGCAGTTCCTCTTTTCTTTTTTTTTTTTTTTTTTTGCAGATTCAGACTCAGAACAATGTACTTTCTGTCATTTAAACTGGGCAAGCATGCAGAGAGTGAGTAAATGTAGAGAAAACAGATTTAGAAAAAAACAGAAATGTAAGCTTGGCTCAACAGCACTCGAGCACTCTTTCTACACTTCTGTATTAATACAAAATATGTGGCAACAACACAAATGTGAAGGATAACGGGAGACAAAAAAAAAGCTTTTTCTGTTACTCGCAGCTTGTGTAATGGAGCCGGGTGGGCAAATAAAGGTGTGGTTTAATATTTGTGGGGTATACCTCCCTCCTTTAACAAACACTGTTTCTACTTTTTTATTGTCTGCTTTTAAATACACCTTTTCAGGCTTTAAATTAGATTTGTATTCTAATAAGATATGATTACTGTGAAGAACATATGTGTATCTCCATCTCTAAGGTTTTCAGTTAACAGCAAATGAGTTCAACTTATTGTCTGATCTCAGGTTTATGTTTACTTCAAATGTTTAATTTTCTTTCCGTGGACAAAGCTTTAGAAAACTAGGAGAAAGCCGGTGTCTTTTTTTTCCCCCTTTTGTGCCACTCAGGTGAGCTCATGTGTCCGTTTCAGGATGTTCCACGTAGGGTAAAGCTCGGTGGACCAATCACTGCTATACAGCACAAAGACCAACACTGTTCAGGGGAGGGAACAAGGAAATAAGGCCCTGCAGGACCGGTGGAACCATCAACCGACTGCTATTCTTTAACTTGGGTGGGGCGAGGTTGTCATAAAGGGTGTTTTTTTTTCTTCTTTCAAAAGCAATGTCATAAATGGAGGCAAAGTAAAAACGTAAAAGCAAATATTTGATTATGTAAAGCAATCTGTTTCTATTCTATTTTGAATGTTGTTTTTTTTACAAACTAATACGGCATCAGTCAAAATTACATCTTATCCTTTTTAGTTTTATAGATCAACGATACACAGCAGTATAGCCTGGGGATTTTAGGATGAAAGTTTAATGTGAACAAAAGGGAGAAAAAAACGAACGCACACCTCTCTCGGAATTACCTTCAGGGTAAAACGCTAGACATTTGTAATCCTGAGTGAGCTCTCCTTTTTAAGTTTACAACACCCAATGCTTCACATATTTAAGCTTGTCATTAACCATGTTGGAGTTAAAAATAAAAAAACTCTGAAGACTCGTAGCTACCCAGAAAACATCGTTACCAGACAGTGTTAGAACAACAGTTGTACAATCCAGCACTGTCGGGTAAGATGGATCCTGGGAACCATTTTCATCGCTGCTCATGTGCTTTTACCTGATCCAGGGCCAAGAGGAGCACTGTGCTGCTCACACCGGTAAAGTGGTTTGTCTGGTTCCAGTCAGCAGATGAATATCATCATCATTACCAGGCAGTATTAGAGAAAGTGATGATATCCAATGCTGCCTCGTAAGATGGAGATAAACACCCGAAACATCTACTGTCTTACAGCAACAAAAGTTATACTCGTAGAAGATGAAGAGGTATATTCTTATATTTAAAGTTAATCAAATCTGAATGGGATATCTACTAAAACACAATGAACTCTGAATGGTTCTGTTTTAATGAAAAAACGGGAACTCAACCATTAGGAAAAAAACAAGCTTGTTTTTTTTTGCAAACCCAGCCCACTCCTAACGTACTAACAAGTTATAATTATGTGGTAGTGAAGCTTAAGCTCTAACTCAATCATGCATTGCTCAAAAGTAGTTTTGCGAATTGGAAATGGGGAAGCCCAGTCCTGGAGAACACCCCACTGTTGTGTAACCGCTAAACTCTTGTTGTTGTTGGGGTTTACAACTTAAACTTGCTGTCACAGAAGACATGGCCACAGAGGTTGTTAATGATTGTCAAAACCTGTTCTGACTAGTCTAGCTATGGCACAGCAAGGTTGGGAGCGCTGCTTTTCACACAATACATGGCTGTAAGTCATTTCAGAAGTGTCACCGGGTCTAAAGCCCATCACCCCCCTCGGGGAGCTGGTTCTGTTGCAAAAGTACTGTATGCCAGCCAGATGGGTAACTTTAAAGTACAGCATATTATTTTGGTGATCACAAACATCTTTTAACAGATGTTTTTGTGCAGGCAGAGAGAAGAAAAGCCGACTTTTTTGTTCAGTTTTCCGTTGGTAGACCTCTCAGGCCGTTGTCTTTGTGTTTGCCGTGTGATGAAAGGCTGATGGAATGCTGCTCGGCTCGACCTGAGCCAACGGCGTGTATGCAGAAGGTCGTTTACTCGTTTACTGAATAACAAGGATCATTCACAGGTACGACGCGTGAAATCCTAACACCATGTACTGACATTTTTGTCTTTCTTCAAACTCAGTATTTTAGCCACAACTTGTAGAGTTCCCCTTATGCCTTTACCAAAGATATAATTAAGTGTCCTTGTCCTAATTTTTTTTAAAAACTAAATAACCCTTTTTGTTTATAAAATAACTATGTTTAAGCCTTATTGTGTTCGTTAGGAAAGAACAGGTTTCCAGTCATTGTTCAGTTTTAAGAAAAGAGGGGGAAGGAGAAAGCAAAGAGTTTAAGGGAGGGAAAATTTCAGGGTAAAGAAGGTGGAGAAGGAAAGCAGAGAATGCACCTGTAACCTTACCGTCATGAAAGGTACCCCACGGAAAGAATGCAACAAAACCAAAGTAAAGAGAACATGTTTAGAGGGAGGGGGGCAGAAAAAGAAAGAGAAAAAAGATCTTGGATTTCCAGCCCGCTGCCTGAGAACGCTCCGTCTTCCTCCCAGCCAGGCCGTCCCCATGAAATGAGAAAGTCAAGCAGACCTGCTCTCCCAGACTCTTATTTAGTTAATCATCAGCATTATAAACCCGTGCTGCAGGCCCTCTGAGGAAGAAGAGAGGAAGAGAAATAAAGAAAGAGTGGAAAAAAAGATTAGCCAAGAAAATTCAAGCTGGTTGAAATAACAATACCTGTTCAAAGAGGAGCAAGTTTACATCTATCCAGCCCCCTACGTCCAGTCAGTTTGTCTTCCATTCGTACAAATACTTCCTCTTCTGCTTATGGCTATATACGGCAGAGTTTTCCCCATTGTTGCATATCGTGGTTCGAGTAGTGGGAGTTTCAACCGCCTGCGGCTGCCCACACTTTCTGCCTGCTGGTAGTGAGGCGTGATCAGGTAACTCTGCCCTCTCTGCTGGAATGTGACTCTGCTGTGAAGTGAACAACCCGATAGGTAAACTGGCCTGGCCCTTAATCAATAGTTGCTGTCTTTGTGGGAAAACAATGGCGGGAAACCCAAAACCTTATTTAACTCCTGGTCTTATCTGAGCGCAACCTAACTGGCCCTTCAGATCAGCGAGGAGCAACATGGCGGCTGTGATATTTAGGCCAAGGTGCTCCTTATCTACTGTGAGCCACTGAAGCTACTTGGCAGTTTTTTATGTAAGTTTAGTGATGTAATAGATTTACATATCATTTGGTTGCTCCACCCCATAACCCCCCTCAGAACACATCCCTTTCACTGCCTTGGCGTCATTTCACTTCTCTGCTTTGAATATTTCAAATGAGCGACTAAAACATTCAACTAATTTGACTTTTTGAGCTTTTCCTTTTAATTTTGCATACTCTCATTTCACCTAAGGTTTTTTTTTATTTAAACTTTGTATCTGAAATTACATGTTCTTAAAAGGAAAATATTAAATTTCTGTAAAAACTTTTAAATCTAAAATAATTAATGGTTTTATATTAGTATGTTGTCTACTTTCTCTAACTCAAACACTTGCATTTTATTTATTTATTTGTTTTATTTTTTATTTTTTTTGGATTGGGTGTTACATAATGTGAAGAAATATATATTTTAAGTTTTATTTTGTATTATATTGCATAAAGGTTATTGCTTTTTAGTAGAGAAAGTAAAGTATATCTGACAGCCCTGCCTCATAGTGCTGTGTCATTCCCCCTAAGTCATACCTCAGCTTTAAATTAACCTCCAGAGGCGATAAGAGTTAAACTTTCCCTTGAGATCAAACTTGTGACTCAGTCTTGAACAAAGCCCCCCTCCAAAAAAACAAAAAAAAGTCTTCCAGTGTCTTGATATTTAAACAGTCAAATTTTCTACTCTGGACTTCCTGCTTTGTTGCCATACACAGCGGCTCTCATGTGACCAGCAGCTATTCAGGTGTATGAAAGAAAAGAACAAATGTGTCTCTCTCCACCAATCACAATCCTCCACCTTGCGCTGTAGTCATCACTGTACAGTATTCGGTCGACATTTTCCCTCCATTTTCTCCTTCTCCTCCCCAGACTTCCTCGGTCATCTACCGCTTTCGAATATCGTTAACAGCGACCTAAAAAGGCGTAACGAACGGCTTCTTCTTAGAAACTCTCTGCTCTGTGGAGTCCAGCTCTGCCTCAACTTGCAACTCTACCTCAGAGGCAGGAAAAACGGATGAGCAGACATTTTACGTCCGGCTCGCAGCCCCTTCACGGCAGAAAGCGCGAGAAGCAGACAGAGTTCAGTCAAATCTCCATCTTGAAATGCCAGAAAACAAGCAGTAGCTTGTTAAAAGAGGGAATAATACTTTACCGATAAAGTTTTCAAAACCAAATGGTCGTAGAAAAAAGTTTACAAGCGTGTCCCATTAAACTAATAAGCCATTGCTGTTATATATTTATTTGTAAGGCAGTTTCATACCGTAATGCTGTGGATGTCTCCCAGTAAAGCGCATTTTAACGCTCTAAAAAGGAGTCAGCTTCTGTCTTCATGTCCTTTGACAAGTCTGGCAGTTTGCCTTTACCTGCCCCAACTGGTCTATCCAGTTTAGGAATGAGCGTTGGACTCTATTGTTTCGACTTCTTTTTCTCTGGTTAAATAGAGTCGGAATTTGATACATTATTATTTTCGCCTCCCATCGAAACTACCTAAACCCTCCTTTATCTGCATGCGAATGCCGAGGGCTCCATACAATGACCTAATTTGTTTGCCACACATTTTGCGTTTTTAGCCTAATTTCCTTAAAGTTTTAACTATCGCGTCGCCGAGCAACAAGTTGTGTCGACAGCTGAAGACTGAAAGATGAAGAATGAAGACAAAGAAGGGATCACATTTGTGATTTTACCCAGTCTTTCCCAGGTGCGGTCACCGAGCCAGAAACCCAAGACAAGAGGCATCATTGTATCACGGCTCTCGACGCCCCGTTGGCTAGTCTTCCTCTTTCCTGCTCCCGCTGAAGGACAGTTGACCTCTGGAGTGGTGAAAAAAAAAAAGCTGTCCCTCTCAGGTAGATGCTGTCGAAAGAAGAGCCAAGCCCTGGATCAAAACCAACCAGTTTGAAGCGCGTCACTTAGCTTCCCTTCGCCGAAGCCAAACTTGTTTTTTTCCACGAGTTCTCCTTGGCGGTGTGAAGCAGTTAAGCTCCTCAAGAAGACAGAGGCTGAGTTTGTAAAGGGCTTGGTTTACATGTAGTCCGACCCCCCCTCCTCCTCTTTTCCCCCACAGGTGTAATTTTCAGTTTCCAGCCAATCTCCTTAGCCTCTGGCGTTCACAGGTGTGTCCCCGGCGCTGACTCCCGCCAATGGTCGAAGAGACGAAACTTCCCCCCCAACTCCTCCCTCCCTTTTGACTCCCACCTCACTGGTTAGTTCACCTCCACCCTTCTCATCAGCCCCCAGGTACCTTGTTGTGTTTTTTATGATGTCAGCTCAAGCTTCTTTGGGAACAACCTCCTCTGTTCATATTACAACACAGACAACAACTAAAACTCCATCAGCCCAAATGGCCAAACATCGTCTCTTCACAAAGAAAATATACCAAAAAATGTGACAAAATACACAAATAAAGTGTTTACAAACCCATATCTGTAAGGTATTATACACTGCATCAACCTTTACCTACTTTCAGCTGCATAATCCCGCTATAACCTGAAATACCTGCCCTTTGCTCTCGTGACTTCCCCCTGCATCTCTTTGTGTCCAAACACCTTGTTTTTTGTCCTGAAACAATAACCCAGCTGAGTTACAGGAAGAACAACAGGTGAACAAAGTGCAGGTGAGTAAAACCTGAGAAAGACAGCAGAAGTTTTAGGTCAGTTTGAGGAGCAGGAGGTGGAGGGGCAGCATTGACAAAGGGTCTGGTGGAGATTTGACCCCCTCAGGGCCCAACTGGGGGCCAAATCCAAAGCCTGGCCTGAATTTAGCTGGATGCTTGGCAAGGCAGTCACTTTCGGTCTTGAGGTGTAATTGTCAGGATTAGGCCCTCAACAATGAGCACAATGCCAGAGATGTATCCTGTTTCAGTTGGGGCGTGGCAGGGGCTCCTGCAAAACTACTCTGGCAAAAGATGGAGAAGGACAATCGTTTGGATTTATGAGCCTTAAAAACAGACAGGTTCATGTGAAGGAGCGATCCAATAAGAAAATCATTTTGTTGTTCAAGTTTAACCTTTACATTCTGAGGTTCGAGGTAAATTAGGCTTCAGTTTAAACTATACACTGACTGATGTGACTCGTTCAGCTGAGCAGGTATCCTGTTTTCCTAAAACTTTACAACAAATTAGAGGCAGGGTATCCATGACTGTTTTGTGTGTAAACATACAGCAGCTTTCTGTCTTTTCTTTTTAGCTCACAACTTTAAAAAATAAAACAATCAAAATTAAAGGCCTAGCATTGCACCCCATAGACCTAAACTATGACGAGAACGGATGGAGTTATAACTGTTTTGGTTGAACCTTGTAAATTATGTTAATGGTGATTTCATGCAATATTGCATGGTCTGTTAGCACTTAGCAGTTAGAACTATGCATTGAGGATGACTCTCAGCAACTACCACACCAAGTTTAGCTCAATATCGACTGAGTTGTAGCCGTTTTTGTGTTTGATAAGGTCAGTTGGCTTTGGTGGCGGTCTTGGTGACTCCAAAGGTTAATCAGTTGCTGACATACATCCAAAATCTGTAAAAATGAAAGAGCTATAGCCTATTTTGTGTATGCTGAGGTTTCTTAGCTGTGGTGGCCATCTTGAATTGGGTTGACTCTTAAAATCCATCCACTACAGACAAACAATTACAGACAAAAACATTATCACTTTCATCTTTGGCAGCAGGTGATAATTAAGTAAATGTCTGCTACATGTAGATTTTCTTGAAACCTAAATGATCAAATAATCAAATAATTATATTTTGGTTAATGGTATCATTTATATAATTTATGACTTTATTAACTTACCTCTGATTTGTTAATTGTAGGTTTTGGCTTAATCAATAATAGTAATCTAAGTTTTTTCTTTCACACGTGGGCCAAGCACAGACTTTTTAGAGGGAGCAGGTAGTGAATTTCACCGCTCTGAAAGGTTTGCTTTGTTTAGACGTTTCATTTGCATACCAAATGAGTTCTGGAGTGAAGCACAGAGGCCTGACCTGAACTCATTTGGCTACTGATGGATATCTGGCCAGGTAGTCACGCAAGACAGGATGTAAGGACATACATCAGCAGGGCCGACGTGACAGCTTCGGATGCACAACATACACGGAGGGAATAATGTTTGCTTGCACACACATGCTCATGCACCAAAGCACAAACCCAGTTTTGAGCTTAAATTATTTTTTATGCATTGTGTGTTTCAACCAAATTGTTTGAAAATCTTTATGCACAATTTTGAAAGACACTGATCATATTTCAGCACAAATCAACCGTTTCACTAACATTGAAAATATTATCTGATTTAATTTAAGCGTGCTGTGCTTCTACCTGGGATTAGACACAAAGTGCTTGTGTTTTTACGAACATCAGACAGGTGTATTGACCCAGCATTACCTCCCAACACGGCATTTCCACCTCCACACACAAAACAAAGTCAGGCATATAAAAAACGGTTAAACGGACAATGTAAAAAGTCAAGAAAAGTCTTATTTCTGAAATCTGTTTACTCACTGACAATAATTCATACAAACCTTTTCACCTTTAATTAACTGGTTTTAATCTACAATAATGTTCTCTTTATGACACCTCTCAGACTATATGCAACAGTTTTTCCTTCCTCTTGGCTATCTTACACTTTCAGACACCCTTTTTTAAAATCTCCTGCTGCAGTTCGTATTTATGCTGACATTTTTATGATTCAACTCTTTCAGGTGTTAGTTTGATGTTTTAAACTGTGATCCTGAATGGCTTTGCGCACATTAAGTACCTACAGCGCCTGATAGTTTGAAGATCTGAATAAATAAGTAACTGTGTGTATATAAGTGTGTAAAAGTACCCAATGAACCTGTCTTGTGTTGAAGCTCTCAGCAGATAAATGAATCGCAGTCTGGAGCGAAGCCACCGCTTGTGAAATGAAAAACAGTGACTCATGTTTGTTTTATATTTAGCCCTGTTCTGTTTAAGGACATTTCCATGTAGCCCATCCGCAGCCAGTATCCAAGGTTACTCATAAAGTTAGACACGTATCTCCCGCCCGGGCCTCCATGATGCTGCTGTTATTATGCTTAGCCAACTGAAAACCACAATAAATTGTAGAGGTGACCTCTGATGATAATCTTAGCCTTTTCAAAACCAAAAAAAGAGTCAGAAAGAAATGGTATTTGCTCCAAAAACACATCAAACTATTAGGATTTGTTAATTTAACTCGAAGGTGAAGTTTGATCTCTGAGCACACAACGTCATCTTTCCTTTTATCAAAATTAAAGTAAAACAAACCAACCTTTTCTTTTCCTTGAGTTTTGTTGATGCTGTGATCTTATCAATAAACACAACAACATGAAGTCTGTTGGGAGCTGATTTTCACACAGTCCTGAAAAAACTTTGACCAGGTGCAATGTGCAAAGTAAAGTAAATGTATTCAAATATGTAAAGAAAAAAAAGCAACTGACTGGAATCACTCGAACAAAAGATCTGCCCTCCTGAGAGGGTGGCTGAACTGACTCTACAAACATGCCCGTTTCAAAATTTCTCATGTTGTGAAAAGAAAATAAGTCTACACATTTTACAATGATATGTCTCCAGTTTGGCCAGTATCTGAATCTAAAAGGTCAAACTAAGAAAACCAAAGAAAACCTGAAGCATGTTGATGCAGGTAATGCCTACATTCTGATGTATAAACTGAGAGACACACTGGGTGAAAGAAGACATACATGTCTGCGGTTTGATGTATAATTTATAAAAGTACCAAAAAGATTTGTAGCAGAAAGAAGAGGTTGTTTGCAAAAGATATGAAACTTTCAGACAGCTCAAATGTGACCTCATCAACTGTCAGTTAAACATTTTGTGGTGAAATCTGTAAAAAATAAATCATAAAACTTCATCGGTGACTGTGTAAAAGCTGTAAAAATATCAAAGTGCCACCTCAGACGTGTAAAGTCCAACTTTCTGTGATCTATTTAGACTTTGAGCCAGATTTCTACTAGAAAGCATGTCTGAGATAGGGTTGAGTTTTCTCAGGTGTTTTGTCAAAATCCCACTGATCCCTTTTTTTTTTCTCTCAGGTTTTTGAAAATGTCTCAAAGTCATAACATGTCTTTTTTAAAAGCTTCCTGATGATACAGAACAAAAACGTTGAACAGAATAGTAATAAGGGTGCTTTAAAGCTGATGCATGGATTATGATATAAGGAAATGTCACAGAATCACCAAAGGAGCCTCTTTAAAATGTCATGGAAATCCTTCCACCTATCCCTGCACAGATGTGTGTGAAGATCAAAACTGAGCTGAAAGCTATAGAGTGATACTGGGTAGTTTCATTTATGCAATCAACCTTTTCTAAACTAAATTAAATGTTTGCGTGTTTATACTGTATGCATACTTATATTGTTCTGAAACTGTCTTGGTAACACACAGCTAACACCGGATTAATACGGTGATATGTTGATACTTTGCGTTGTTTTGTCTTGTAGAAAATAGACACCTTGAATTGTAAACCAGGCAGGCCATGAAACCGATCTTCAACAATACAATATGCTGTGTCTTATAACATATTCATCAGTGATAAATAATGAAAAACCGTCACTCCGTGGTCACCATAAGAGTCACGGACTCAATGCAAAGCAATCAGAAGCTGGTGCTTTCGAAGGTTTTCTCAAATTAGAGGCCTTATCGTTCAATATGCAGCATCTGCATTCTCTCTTTTATGTTGTTTTATCCACCTGTCTGCTGGTTCTGCCCTTCTGCTCAGGTGACTGAGGGATAATTACAGAGATTTACATTGTCTTTAAGGAAATTGGAGGAGTTAGCCCAGGTGTGATGTTTATAGGCCCCTCATTACTCTGATCAGCACTCAACCACTGATTTCTTCCAAGTCTCTTGCCAATTAGCATCCTGTCTACCACAGCAGCAGGCTCCCCTCTTCGCTTTAAAGAACAAAAAGAAAACAATTTTTTTAGTTTGTTTGTTAGCGCTTAACTTTTTTTTTTCCTGCACTACAACATTTGTTTATTTAAATTCAAGTTGGTTTTTGTCCTGTTTGTGCGGAGAAGCGAGTCTCGTTTCTTTTTTCGCCAAGCCAGAGAATCACCAAGGGAGCAGCGTGCAGAGCAGCGGTCTAGCAGCCACAGCCGTGCTCCGACTTGCCGCCTGCCACCAGCAGCAGGTAATTGGGCCCCGAAGGATTTAGGGTGGGATGGTGCAGTCATATCCCATAATCTCCAGTGGGGCATGTTGCTATAGGGAAGCAGAGTGAGGCACACCAATTATTACCACATCTTATTCCACAACACACCTGTTTGCCTCATCTGTGGCTTCAGTGCCAAGCTGCTGCTGCTGGGATCAGATAAATAGAGTTACATACAGATTCTGTACACAATCACAGTCCAGTGTTGGGGTTATGTTTTAATACCAATAATACTCTCTGGTAAGAGTATTTTTCAGTCACAAAAAAATGCACTTTGATCAAGCTATGTGGAAGATTTAAAAACTAAAATTACTTTGCTGCAAGACGAAACAGCCTGTTGTTCTTTTAGTCCTAAACTGAATATATTACTCTTAAGATGTCAATATAAGTCTAAATGTTTCATCTTCCAACCCACAAATTCCCAGTGGTAGAACTGCGACCCTGACACTGATTGAAGTCTTGATAATAAACCAATAAAATAAAAGCATAAAAGTAACCCAATCAGCCACAATGCCATTTCATCCGTTTATGGCTAAAGATTTTATTAGGTTTGGACAATCATAGTAAAAATATCCATCCTTTTTTTTTTTTTACTCTGCTCAGGGTCAAGCTGCTAAAACACAAAAGTTAGCACAATATCTGTAAAATCTGAACTACAGACATCTTTTTTCTGCTGGTTAAGGTTGATAAGATGTGACAGCCATCTTAATTTGGATTGATATCTAATGGTAATGAGTTACAGATGCACACTGAATGATTACGTTCTGAGTTTCACTAAATTGTATCTAGTGTTTAATGAGATATTTTACTAACAGAGAGAAGGAGTTGATTTTTACAGTCAGGTTTTAAGCAAGAAAGTTCTCAGAGAATGTGTTGGAGATGATATTCAGCTACTATCACACCCGTGTTGAGCTATAGTCATCCTTGTCTTTCCTAAGGTCAGCTAGCTGTGGCAGCCATTTTAAATTGGGTTGGCTCCAATAGTTAATCAGTTGCAGATGTATATTCAGTGATTATTTTCTGAAAGTTTCATTAAAATTCATTCAGTGGTTCATGAGATATTTTGCTAACAGACAGAGAAAAGAGAATTTAGCACCCAGATTATGTGTTTGATTTTAGTCTCAGCCACGACTACACCAACTTTTAAGTTGATATCTGTAAAACTGACTGGGGATAATGTTTCTGTGTCACTAGAAATTACATTTTTAAATGTAGTTTTCTTGGTTTTGCCTTTGCAACATTTTCCTACACATTTAGAAATTCAAAAGAGGTACAAGTGGTTACTTGCTCTGTAATTATTCCTTACCACACCTAAATATAGGAAGGATGCGCATTCAGCTATAATTTTTAGCGTCTGTGTCAGACGTCAGAACACTTGTTTCAAAATGGCACCTTTTTACTCAACAACTTATTATTTGTGCCGAGCACGCCGCACAAAACTGTGAACTCTATACTTTATGGTTTCAGAACATAGTTGTAAAACGCAGGGAAGAAAGATGCATTGTCACTGTAACATCACATATGAGGAAGAAGTTCAATGTCACTGAGTGAATTCCTGCTTCCTGAACACACACACACACACGCACACACATTAAAGTTTACCCCTTGTTGTCTGTCAAACACACCTGCAGACTTGTCGGTTGGGTCAAGTTTCAGTCATTCACGGTCGAGACGCCAAAGTTTGTTTAGGAAATGAGTGTAAATGCTGACCTGAAGGTTGTTATTCATTGTGCCCGTCTTTAAACAGAGTGTTGGCCGCACCTTCTTCACAGCCAAATTTGGCATTGTCAGGCATTAAAGGGTTTGTGTGTGTTCAGTTTTGAGGGCATTATGAGGTGCTATGTTAGCGTACTATCTCCAAACACACCTGTCTGTTTCTTCCAAAAGGCCTTCTGTTTGATGTTGTGTAATTAGTCCCCGTAATGTGTTTACTGAGGCATTAGAATAATGGCGGTAACAATGATTTTCAGAGCTATATGCTTTTGTATATGTGCATGTTAATTCATCCAGTCAGGAGAAATTATAAATGGCACAAACAGACAAAAGGCCCGTCCATTATACAAGCCTTTTAGGTCTGTCTGAAAGAGATAATCATGAGAAAGAGAGAGAGAAAAAACAAGCTCAGAGGCACCTATATTTCCATGTTTTCATAAAATGTTGTCATGTGTGAGATAAAGAAATGATGTTCTGTCAAATAGTATTCAATACTTAATACATTAAGAGAATACTGGGCTAATAAAACAACTCTTTCTCAATAAAGGACATGCTGGTGTTAAAGAATGCTACTTTTCTGGCCATTAGCTGAGCCTGGGTGAAGACTTCGGCCCTTTTCTTCATTCTCTGTGCTCTAAAGTTAAATTTATTCAGAACTATGTGACAGAACGCCACTTCAAAATCAACAAACTATCCCTTTAACTTGGCTGTCACATTCAGGAATATGCCCAGGTCTGTTAAATTGAAAGTTTGTGTATTTTACAACATGACTTACTGCCAGAAGTCAGTAAATAATAATTCTTCAGAACTGAATCTGTAGGAACATCTTGGTAACATTTTTTCACATTTTGCCACCTAAAACTATTTAAATTCAAAAACAAACACTGATCTGAAATCATTACACCATCTGCCAAGCCTAATTTTAAATAAAGAATTAAACCAGCAGTTTTTTGTAAGCACAAGAAAATGGCTTTATGATATATTTTTTTTTTTTACAGAATACTGTTCTTTAATAAAGACATAAATAAAATCCATTGCATGTGTTCCACAACACACATTTCACTAATTCCCTGCTTATCACCTTCCTTTCATAATGGTGGTTGATAATGGAATTGTGTGTGCATTTGTCAGCAAAATATATCTTAAAGCACTGAATGAATTTTAATGAAACTCAAACTAATTATTGGATGTACGGCTACAAGCGATGAACCTTTGGAGTCAAATTGATGCACGATTGCTGCCTCAGGTGATTAACTTTAGCTAACACAAAAATACCTATAAGTCAGGCAGTTTTACAAATATTGAGCTAAAATTTGGTGTGGTAGTAGCTGAGCATCATCCCCAACACATACTTTGAAAATTTCCAGATTATTCAAGAGCTTTGTTAAAACTTTGGCATGGACGGTGACAACAGATATGCATTTCTTCAAGGAAAGCTAATTTCATTTTCGGTCTTTTTTAGTCTATAGACACCAGGCTAAAAGAGTCAAAAGGAGGAAAAACAAGGTTTTATTATATTAGTTTTTATCAAAGTTCAAAATAAGAAATGAAAGACAATTTTGGGACACTATTCTTATTTTTTGTACTTTGCGAATTGATGTCTTGATGGGAATAGAAAATACTTTTATTCAAACATATTTTGAGTGTATAAAATTAAACATATTGTCTTACACTTCTCACAAATTGTGTAGTTGTTGCAAACAAAAATAATGTAATTTTGGAGATTTATATAAAAAGCCCAACACCTGAAATATGAACTGAATTCTTCCTTCGTCTACTTTTAAATTTTTCCACTTGTTTCTTTAAGAGATCTGCTAAATATTCAAACAAACATATTATAATATAAATGTTTGTGTGTGACTTACTGAGAGCCTCGACATTCACAGCGAGGTGGGTAATGATTGAACTCCTCCTCAGGGTCATGCGGTCAGGCTGCAGGGTAACAGCAGGTCGTGTTAATGATGCAAGACGTGTTTGTGATGTGGAGGTTCTCTGGGGAGCCATCGTTCAGGTGAAGACACCTTCAGGAAGCTTCCCACTGGTACCAGTTACCAAGAAACACAGCCCCTCCTCCACCCACCCAACATCCTCACATGCACACTTCCTCTGTGGGTCAGGGTTACGGCAAAAACAGAATTACAGGCTACAGCAGACATTTATACTGACGAAATCTGGGTGATTTAAGCATGGCTTTAAAAGTCTATTTACTTGTTTAAAAAAAATTGGTTTAATGATGGTAAAATTGTGCCAACATGAATATTCTTTAACTTTAAAGGCACCCTTCGAGACTAATTTTTTTAAGTAAATGCTGTAGAAAGTCTGACAGAAAAGTAACAGACCTTACATTTATATACTGACTTCAAATTACTTTTCGTACATATATAAAATTAAATTTTTAAAAACCAGATGGTCCTGCAACTCTGAGAAAAGAGAATTACTGCCATTTTAGGTAGGTAGGTAGGTACATTTATTTATATAGCACTTTTCAGCACAAGGCGACTCAAAGTGCTTTTAAAGGGATTACAATTATTTATGAAAACACTATTTTGTCAATCTTTACATCGCTCTCAGTTTTGCAACACAGGTTTATTCTGGCAGAAATGTTATTGTTTTTTCTGCTGGAAGTGCTTCAGACTGCATCTGAAATGGTCGGGTGGTGTGGAGGCTCATTAACTAATTCAAATTTATTTATTTTCTATTAAACTATTTCTCCAAACTGAGGCTGCTATCTTTAACAGGTAAGATGATAATCATTCATAACTCATCCACAGAACTCCCCTTCAAAATATCTGAACTGCTACTTTAAGGCAGAGCTTCTTAAGCATGTTAAAAACATACAAAGTGAATTAATCTCCATGACTATCACTATCTGCACTGTCTTTATGATTTTCCTAAATGAATGACTGACTTCAACATATACAACCGTCAGAGAGTCGTATTATCTCTGTTGCTGGTGAATTACTGCTAAAATGTAAACGGGGGGAAAAAACGATGCAATTAGGAGAGATTAATAGCTCTGGGAAATGTGCACGTCTCTGTAATCCTGATGACCTCAGCCAAAATATACATCTGACCTAAGCAGTAAGAGAGGTAAGGAGAGAAGAGGCGTTCAACCACCTCACTCAAAATATAAAAGGGAGGATGGGAAATCATGAAAAGCTAACAATGAAGAGGTTCATTGTGTTCTTCCTTTATGGTTCCCAGGGTCAACCAACCTCAGCTGATTTCCTGCCAAGGGTGCAAGTCTTTAGAGCAGGTTTTCTGTAAATCTTGCTCAGTTTGCACTTTTTATATTTCAGTTTATTCAAAGGGTGCAATGAATGTAAATATTAATATAATTCCTGAAAGGGACGCCTGTCACCTGTTACCACACAAAATTTTAGAATAATATCTGTAAAGGTTATAGTTGACAATAGTTATAGTAGTTTAGGTGTTTGCTAAGGTCAATTAGCTGTGGCAGCCATCTCGATTGGCGTTGACTCCAAAGGTTAATCAGTTGTAGATGTTTACCCCATGATTACTTTCTGAAAGTGTCATTAAAACTTGTCCAGTAGTTTATTTATGAGATATATTTCTAACATACCAACAGAGCTGCTCCAGTAGTTGATGGCAAAGTTTTAAAAACAGATCTTGGCGATCAGTAAGTGTTTGGAGTATAAGGTGGGGGGGTGTCCCAGCTATTAATACACACAAAGTTAGATCAATATCTGTAAAACCCTCTGAGTTATGGCCGTGCTTGTGTTTGCTAAGGCTGATTAGCTGTGATAGGTATCTCAAATCGGCTTGACTCCAAAAGTTAATCAATTGTAGATGAAAGCCTAATGATTACTTTCACTAAAACTGGCCAGTGCTTTATGAGCTATTTTGCTAACAGACAAACAAAAAAACAAACATATGTATCCATATATGACTCATTTTTGAAAGGACTGGATATTTTAGTCCCACCCTTATTTACTGTAAGTGACCATGTTGCATTTATCACCATTGCAAGTAAAGTGAATTGATCGGTTATATTTGACAGTGTTTGTTCCTCATTAGAACATTGTTTATGTTCCTCAATTTTCATGCTAAAATGAGAACTTATTAGACCTAACTGAATCTATGTCACCACTTACCTTCAAACCAGCAGTCTAGTGGGTGGCAAGAAGAAGTAAAAAAATACAGTAATTTTATCTATTACATAGTGTTAAAAATGTTTTTGAATTGCACTAAAAGAAGGCAAGCTTGACTCATGAACTACTGATAAAATATTGTGTTTGAATGAATGGGGATGTCAGATTGAAGCTGACAACGCCTAAAAACTGAACCCTCGGACATTCCAGTCTGGAAAAAACTCTGCTTAGACCCGGAGAGACTCTGTCCTCAGAATAAATTCAGCCTCACAATGTAAGTAAATGATCAGCACATTTCACTCTTTTGTATGAATCAGAGAGAAATGAGTATCAAAGTCCACAGGTCTAAACATTATCCCAGCCTCTCACCCACACCGACGTGCCTCAGTAAGAGAGCTACACATTAACACATCCAGCTTCCTCAAGCCAGAGTTTTACAACCCTCCAAACACACCTTTGGGCGCCACTTTGTAAACATTGCATTCACCAGACGCTGGGCTGGCAGGTTCATATGGTTCCTGCAGCCAATCAGAAACAAGCCAATAGCTGCAATATGCTTCAATGAGAGCCTATGGGAGATGAGGCGTCATGGAGACCAGCTGCTCATTGAGTGATGAGTGAGGAAGAGTTGAGAGTGCAGGTAAAGGTTGTGTTTTGGAGTGTATACACTGAAAAGATGGTGGTGCTTTATGGCCCATGCGTAGCGCTGTGTGTTTAGAGTCTAATCTCTGATCATACAGGAAGATACTCATATTTAACCATGTTCACCCAAGCAGAAGACTGAAAAGATCAAATCCTGCAATAAGATCTACTTTTGTACCTATCACAGCCTTTTAAAGAGATAGTCTGTTCATTTTTGAAGGGAATTAGTTATGAATAGTAAGTACCTGAGCAAGACACTGAACGCAATCTAGAGCACTGATTAGACTCTACAGAATGATTTATTCAGGTTAACTTTGTAGATATGTAGCAGAGTGCTGTATGAATGTGTGTGTGGGTAAATGAGGGCACAGACTGTGTTGTAAAGCGCTTTGAGTGGCCTGGTTGGCTAGAAAGGTGCTATATAAGTACAGTGCATTTAGCTAATATAAAACCCACAACATAGCTTGTTTAGTTTGTTGCTGTTTTCTCAACCAAACAGCATCTGTGTTAGTGCGTAAATGTACGTGTGCTGGGTATAGATCAGAAGGTGTTGAGGCTGCAAATGTATCAGTCCACCAAGAGTTGAATAAACTTTTGCTCTGACTAGACGTACTGATTAGGCGGATTGAAACAGCACATCGAGACTGGAAGCCAGAAGTTAAAGCCACAAAGAACGAGCTTCCCCTAGTGGCTGGCTGACTTTTGTATCGATGGTAGAGCCCATGTTCCTAGTGTGCAAAAATACAACATGGCAGCGCCTGAACATTTTGGCTTAAAATCTAAACAACTGGAGACACTTTGTCCTTTTTTATTAATGTCAATGCCTCACCACCACATGCTCTATGCTCAGCATACATACATTTATGTAGTAACACGGACATTGTTCAATTGAGAAAACAGCAAAAAAACTTAACAAAAAGTGTCATGCAAAAGTGTAGAGGTCCATGTTGCGCTTTAGAGTAAGAGTGTTTTTATAAACCTGAAAAATAATACAAAAGAGGCCCCTCGTAGCCATTAGCCTAGCCTGGACAAAGATCGATGCCCCTTTTTTTCCATACTCGGATCTCTGTGACTGATGTCATGGCTGATAAGGTACTAAGTTTTGATAACTATTAGACAGAACATCGCTTTAAAAATGACCATACTATTCCTTTAAGGAAAAAAATCTGAATAAAATTTTAAAAACACGTGGAGACAAGCCTCCCCTGTCCACTTTCTCAATCTGTTTAATATCAGATTGGAGGGTACAGACTTTCAGTATATGAGGGAACACCTGCAGCTTTAACCCCAGCTGACCTACCTCCTGATGAATGTAACCTCTGGCCTGGAAGGTCACCCAATCTCTTCATCTCTTCAAAACAAAGTAGCAAGGAGGGAATCCTCAGAAATGTCCCCTTAGATCCTATCTCCTCTGGAACAGCTCCCCAGTAAGACCCTTAAACTCTGCAGCTCATCCAGCGCTGTGAGACACACTGCATGTACATGTGAGCTGAGAAAAAAACCACAGGAAAAGATGCTGCCAGCTGTGATATGTGTTGAGAGGAATGCGCCAGTGTTATCACTCACTCAGTTATGCAAGAATGGTTTTGGTGGAAACCTTTGCCTGGTACAGTATTGGGCCTCTGCCTCCTCATGCACAACCTCAACACACTCACACACACACAGGCAAAGCCAAGTAGCTCCAGCCTTGTGGACATTTTAATTACCCTGAGTGAATGGGAGGCAGTCAGACACTCAAGGGCAGACTGCTTGGGTTATCACGCAAACCACCAAGACCTCTGAATCTGCTCCCAAATACACGGTCCTATTTTTAGATTTCACCTATGGCACTTTTTCTTCAGAAGGTGTAAGGTGTATGAGAGGCATTAAAGGGAGAAGATGTGATCATGTACTGCTTTGTGGCCTGAGCCAAAATAAAAGCTTTTTTGTAAGCATTTAGTGCTAATAAGATGCAAAGCCTAACATGTTTCAAATTTAAAAATACCAATAAATATCAAATAAATATTTAAGGCATGTTTGAAGTTAAACTGAAATTAGGTCAAAGCAGGACAGGAAAACCAGGTGAAAATAGTTCCATTGTCGTTGTGGTTTCTAACACAAAAGACAACAGGAGTCATGTGCAAAAAACGGTGCTACGTCATCTTTTTTATTTTTGTATGTCAAGTCCACACAAAGGAAAGAGTTTTAAAAATATTCACTTTGAAAAGCGTTGAAGAAAACCTGAGCTTTACTCTTTGGAAGCACTGTTTTCAGATGACTGGTTAAAACTCAGAAAAAAGTGTTTTTGCAAAACTGTTGGCATGAACGGGGCAAAAAACAAACTTTGTTCTACTAACATCATTAAGATTATCTTGATTTTAAAAAACTCTTTGTATTTGATAATAATTTAACTTCTTTAGGTTGTTGTTTGAATTTGCAAATCTGTTTAAGCTGTGTTAAATAGTAAATTGTGTAAATTCTTTGTTGTTGTTAGTTAATTGAGATTATTTATTTGATTAAACTGCTTAAGATAATTGCTTTAGTCTGCAGATCTATTTGAACCTTTTTTTAATCGTCTGGTTATTTGATTTAAATTTATTACCTGACTGAACTATAACAAAGCTTTGATAATAATTATCCAACATGCTGTACCATTTGGATACAATAAGATAAATAAATAAAAATTATAAGTATTAATTGCCTGTTAAATGCTACATTTTGGCTCAAAGCACTCCATAAAGCAGTGAAACAAGAACAGTTGCTGTTTCTCTGCTTTAACTGTGCAGAATCTTGATAAATTTTATAATCAATAAATTTACAAAAACTTTTTTTTACCAGAAAACCTAATAATGCAGGGCAACAAAGAACAAAGAAAGAAAGAAATCGAGTCACTGTGTTTCTGTTTATATGTCTTCAGATGCAAGCATTGAAACTTTTGTGTGTTCAGGGAATTTTTTTCCCCAAATCTGTCAAAGCAGTTAAAATAAAACTTTTTTTTTCAACTATGCGGAAACTCTTAATCAAAGCTAATGAATCCACTGACTCTGCAGCGTGGCAACGAGCCGCAGAGCTGAATGGAGGGACAGCAAGGCGAGGAAGAGCCGTATCAGATGTTCTCATGAGAGAGGGAGGTCGCTGGATTTGAGGCTTTTTGTCTTTGAGTGTTCAAAGGAGACAGCTGTCGACTGCACAAGGCCTGGCTCTATTCATGTGGGAGGGACCGCAGACAGAGACCACGCCAACACACACACACCTCCCTTTGAAGTGAGTGTGTGCATCTGAGTCAGTGCTTCTCACAACTGATTGTTGTTATCATTATGTTCTACTTTATTCATGCTGCCATAATTACACATCCATTCTTATGATCCTAATGTCATCCGTGCTTCATTCAGATTCACACAAGAGCTTTTTAGATTTTACTGTGACTAAAGATGTCGTCTTCTTTTAATGTATTAACAACTGGTTTAGCCCTGGATTTAAAAATGATAACTCTTCATATAACATCACTTTCATCTTTGTGGTTTATTTATGAAAATGTTGGACTAAAACATAAAAAAGTATTACAAATATAGTACATCTGATTTGTGGATCTAACTCACATAATGCTTGACTTAAGTTTCTGAATTGGCCGTTTTTCAAATTTATTTATATGTGGAGCTGGAAGGGAACATATTTATAGACAGGACGAAGGAACGTTAAATGATCAGTTCCATCAGTGAGTTAAGAGGCCAGGTGCATCTGTAGTTCATGTTACCTGTGATTAGAAGTGAGACCCAAAATGTCTCCTTTTCCCTCCTGAACACCTGATGACTCGCTGCACATCGTCTCTGTTATTATGACGTGACACTGGGAAAATTAACACATAAAACCTATAGGACCTTTACTTATTAAACTGTGTTAGAAAACATTTTTTGTGTGTTAGTTTATAATCTCAGCTCAAGATTAACACGTTTCTTCCTAAAGCTTTTTATTATTTAGGTGCAAGATGTTTCTCATGAGCAGCTTTTTGTGTCAATAAACAGATTTACTTTTTAAATTACATTTATATATTGTGTTTTTAGTGTACATGCAACAGAAAAGAGTACTTGGACAACATGGTACATGTCCAAGGAGCAAAGAAAATTAAACATCTTGAAATCTATCATAAAAAAAACATTGTCCACAATTTTGCATGAGATGTTTTGGGATCTGTTAATGCTGAGAGTGTGTGTTGGGAATGATTCTCAGCTACTAACACATCAAACTTTAGCTCAGTCTCTGTAAAACTGACTAAATTAGAGCCATTTTTCTGCTTGCTGAGGTTGATCAGCTGAGGCGGCCATCTTGAAGCAGGTAGATGTACATTTAATGATCATTTTCTGTTTCAATGAAGTCCATCCAGTGGTTGTTGAGATGCTTTGCTAACAAACAGATGGACAAATGAACACATTGTCTGCCTTTCATAGCAGTGGGAGATTAAAAAAACAAGGAAATACATGCAACAGGAATTTCAGTGTTACAGCTGCAGATATGTAAATGTGAATAAAGAGAAGCAGGTTAAAGCTCCAAAAACACCTAAACAACATTTTTATTAGTCATCCATTTGGACACGCAGACAGTAATTTAGTGTTCTATTGCAATGACAACGTTTAATATGTTTCTATATTTTCTGGATTTCATTACTAAGGTGTTCAGTGATCAAGTCAAAGTTGATTTTTTTTTTTTGCTCCACTGTTGTAATTCTCATCAGTTTCCTTTTATTTTGTGAAAACAAAATGTTAGAATTTGTCTAACCAAACCAGTTTTTTTATATATATTTTTAACTAATAAGGTATGAAAACTGAAGATGAAAATAAGGAGGCAATTCATCTGAATCTCCACGCTCATAGAAAATGATGATCTGACACCAGACATCCGATCTCATGTTCCTTTTCCTGAAGCAGCTTTTTCCTGGGGCTGTCTGAACTGCCTGATCTCCGCTGCAGGACTTCAGTTGATATTTGCATCAGAGGCAAATCAGTCAGACTCCCGGAGTGGGGAAAAAGAAACGTGTCCGCCAGGCAGGGCTGCAACTGAGGAGAATATATTGAGTCATGTCAGGAAGTCAACAAAACAATAAATGTCTTTTTGAACTAATTTCCCAACATTGGTAGTGTTCTGTGGCAATGCAATCTTTCTCTCATTCACTTCTATCCATTGGGTTGTGTTTAATAAGAATATAGAGTACATCAAACTAAGTCACACTCAGCCTCTCTTCTTCTAAAAACATCCCTCATATTTTCATATGCAAATAAGTTTGCATCACTGAGTTGCAGCAGCACCAGCTCCAGGAGACAAGGCAGTTCTGTCCCGCTCCGTCTCTTCCTGACTTTGTTGTTTTTACATCTGACCTGGATGCAAACCTGGCTATGGTGGCAGACAAAGCAGAAACAAAACCTGCTGACTGCTAATTAAAAACGTCCCTTTGGAGGCATTTTATCATCCAAAAGACAGAGTTTGACCATTTCTCTCTCAGTCCAGTCCAGAGACTGTAGTTCATTCCTTTATCACCTGCAGGATCGATTACTGTGAGGCTCTGCTTTCTGTTCCTCCTAAGATGAATGTAACTCTGAGTTTAGAAGAGTATTTGAGTATCTGACCTGCAAGGAGTATATATACATATATTAATACTTACTTTTGGTGTATCTTTATTAACAAAGCATTTCCTCAGTTCCCTCAGTACCATTATGTCATCTTTTTTTAATTCATTGCTATTTTAAATGAATTTGTATCTGCTTTTTCTGCTCGCTCTTCATGTTACACTCCACTGTATAAAAGTGATTCAAAATGTGAAGTTTGATTTGATTTGAACCTCATAAAGAAAATCCACTGGGATGATTAGACTCATGGCACCTCAATGAGCTGAAACTATCAGCAAAGAAAGATCCAACGTATTTTTTAAGCATTCAAAAACATTCTCTTGTAAACTAAATTTTTTTTATAGTTTTAAAACAGCTTAAACTTCTTCATTTAGGTGAGTTAATCCACAAAGAAAGGGCAGCACATGGTTCCGGGTGTCATCAGCCCCATAATTAACCAGCTTCCCATGTAGTTTACCCATCTGCTGTGGCGGGGTCCCTCTCTGGGCTGCTTTACTCCTATAGGAAATGTAATGACCACCTTCTTAACAAATCTGCTACAACAGGGACGCTGTGGGACAGACAACAGCAGGTAGAAGACAATGAGGGTCGGGGAGTTCACAGACTGGGGCTTGGGTGGTCTGTCGAAGAGTTAAGCAGAAGCACAGAGGTGTGGTTGGTTTGAGAAAAGCTTTTCACCGAGACGACTGTTCAGGTCACTTCTGGACATAATTGTGATATTTAAATGGAGGAAAATCTGATCAACTCCAGCTGGAAACCAGAGTTATCACAATAACACGATAACTGGAGCCATACAGAGATTAAAATACTTGTGTACCTGGAGAGTTGAGCCTCTTTTGGCGAATGTTGCATCAGTCAGCCTGGGGGGAGAACCGACAGAAAAACAAGGTGTTCACAGCTCACCTCCTGATCTGAGCAGAACCGATGATGCTCACACAGATTGCAGAAATTATGTCAGACCAAAGTACCCTGAAGTGGGCAATCGTGAGCTGTTGTTGGACAGACTTCAATGAAAATCTCAAAAAGTTATCACTGGATGTAGATCTATTACTGAATGAGCTTTGGAGTCAACACATCTCAAGATGGCCGCCGCAGCCAGCTGACCACAAAAAATACAAAATGGCTACGATTCAGTTTTACAGATATTGAGCAAAGATTTCACATCCACCTACACCTGTTTACCTTTTGGAGTTAACAGCATTCAAGATGGCCACCCCAGCCAACTGACATTAGTAAATGCAAAATGGCTTAAACTTATGGCAACTTAATTTTGACACATTTGTAAACTAAATTCAGGTGCGTTCGTAGCTGAGAAGTAAAAGTTGTCAGATCAGGTCACAATATTCACTCACCAAATTTTATTTTATTATTTTTTTGTCTTGCACAGAGTACCTTTAACTGTCTACAACCTTTCCATAGAACTCCGCTTTAAAAGATCTGAAGTTTCACTTTAAATTTTGCTTGATTTTTTAATCCTTTAAAACCTTAAAGGTGAGACGTAAGGATGGGGCTGAAGAAAAAGATGGACTGATTGTACATCTTCATTTGCATATTATAATAATTAGTGTTGAAACTTGTGTGACCTGGGTCTTAAAATTATGTCCCAAAACATAAAAAAACTTCTACAATCAGCTTCTGTTCTTTGTCTTCAGTTATCTGAGAAGAGCTTCATGAAGCTCGACAATCCCCTTGGGAGTAGTCTGTTTCTGCCTTCACAGGACAACAGCAACTGCCCCGTGGCAACGAAATAATTTAACGATACAAACTGCATCAGCAAATCCTCAGTAACAGTTCAGCTGCTGGTGATCTTTATTATTTTACTCTTTTTTTTCCTTCTCGTTGTTGTTTGCATCAGAAACGAGGAGCAACCGATGCAGTGCAACTTGTTGATGGGATAACACGTGTTTAGTGACAGTGTAAACAAAGCCACCTTGAATTGCAGGTTTCATCCTGGGGGAGCCGATGCACAGAACGACAGAAAAATCCCGGCATCTTCTGGTATTTTGAACCAAAACAATAAACCTGGTTGGTGCAGATATCTGAGAGCCAACCGACTAAAAAGAAATGATGAAATAACTCTGGAGCTTTTACGAACACAGACCCTGATTTCAGACAGCATTAATCAAATTTGGACTTCCTGTCACTCAGCAGTCAAACGTCTGAACAAAACGTTGCCGCTGTCATGGGGTTTTTCTGGTCAAATCCATTTGTTTTACAACACTTGTTCTTTTTGTAGCTGCTCTGCCCTCCGCATGCTGGCTGTGTCATCTTTCATGGTGGTTCTTTCAGTTTGTATCTCCTGTGGGATTTCAGCACAACCCACACAACACCATCACAGATCCTATCTGTGTATAAATACCATCATTGTGTCAACATACATGGTGTCTTTTTGCTACGTGTTTTATATGAATCGACGATTATTTGTATGTGGCACAAATTAGAGCCTTGAACCTTAAAAAGTAATTACCTTTTTTGGGATAAAGTCAAATTTTATCTTGATCTCAAGCATAACACAAGAAATGAAACTAGCCTGCCACCTTGCATGCTAAAGTTTTAAACAAGAGTCTTATGTGATCAGTTAGCTCTCAGAGTATTTGTTGAGGATGACTCTTGGCTACAACCACACCACATTTGAGCTCAATATCTGTAAAATGGACTGAGTTATAGTGATTTTTGTGTAGACTGAGGTTGATTAGCAGTGGCTAATCAATGTTTCTCACTTGCAGATGTACATCCAATGATTATTTCCTGAAATTTTCATTTAAATCCATTCTGTGTTCCATGAGATATTTTGCTAACAGAGAAATAAGGTTGATGCCAAAGTTTTTAACACATATCTTATGTGAGCTGTTAGTGTTCAGAGTCTGTGTTGTAAATGAGTCTCAGCTACTATGACGCCAAATTTTAAAGTAATACCTGTAAAATCAACTGAGTTTGAGCCATTTATGTTTTTTTCACCCAGGTCAATTAACTGTAGCGGCCATCTTGAATCAGGGTCACTCCGAATGTTAATCAGCTGTAGATGTACATCCAGATACATGAGATATTTCGCTAACAGGCAACACAGACACAGGCTTTTATATTATTGCCCACCTTTCATGTCAGCAGGCAAAATTGAAATGCTTAAAATCTGCAATTAAACGCTTTTTTATTTTTTATTTTTTTATTTTTTCAGTTAATTTACAAATTAAGAGTATTTGGGTTGAGGGAGGAAAACTAGTGAACCTGCAGAAAACCCAGAGCTCAAACTTTTATTTCCTGTGTCTGTTGCTGGTTCGGCTGGAATGAGCAGTTCCTGGAAAAAAGAAGAAGAAAAAAAAGCTAAAAACTGTTTTTTACTATTTGTAGAGTTGTATACATACAGGTTTTGTTTGGGTTTTACACATACAACCAACGCAGTTATTGTTTTATTCATGTTTTACTTGAAATCACGTGAAAAAAAACAAAAGTCAGTGGATCATTTCTGATGTAAACCACGTGAATTCATCGTTTTAGGTGTTTACAGCAAACAATGCAGAGAATCAGACTGTATCCCAGCCTTCCTGCCACAAGTCAACCTCAGTTGATCAAATATGTGTTTCAGGGATCAGCCAAGACAGTCGGGAGAAAACCTCCCGCAGTTGAACCTGTTTTGTGACAGAAACTGTCCTAAAGAACAGTCATATTGTGGGAGTCTGAGCCAACCAGTAAAACCTGCCAACGAGCGAGAACCGGAACAAGACGAGTCATCCAACGGATCCGTTTCAAGGTTCCTCGTGGCTGAACATCCATCATGGCTGCTGTTCAGAGTTTACCCTCCAACTGAATTCTGGGAAAGGAAAACAAAAGAAAACTGTTCAATAATGGCAAAGACACAATGTGAGCAAAATGATCCTTTAAATATTGATACAATACAGTCATACCATGAGGTAAAGATACAAAAAACAACAACTTTAGGAAAAAAAAAAGTTACAACATGCTCTTCAACCTGTCTAATTGTTATGATCCTGGTCAATTTAAATCAGACATTTAACCAGAAACATCCCATCAGAAGCTGTTTGTGATCAGTTTTGACTGAGGAAAAGACTAAAGATGTAAAACAGGTCTGTTTTAATCACAGGAGATATCAAGGAAATAAACTGCTCCAAACCTGTTTCTGTCAACTGTGCTGATAAGATGTCATAATAAAGTCAGGGAAGCAGTTTTGTGGATCAGTGTGGACACCTGAAGTTCAGTTTTTTGTTTCTGGTAAATAAGATAAAACCACAGAATGAAATGAGTTCCTTTTATTATCAGAGAACAGGAAGGTTTTAAACGCAACAAATAAACTTTATAACCTGTTACCATTGAATATTCTTTAAAGAAGTGACCTCTTTAATAGAACTTTAGATCCTGTTTGATATTTAACTTAAGTGGCACAACACTGAAAAGGTTTTATGCTTTTATTTTTTGTCTGTCAGAGAATTCAGTTAACAACCAGAGTTGAAAAAAGAAAATAGATTTTACAATCCCTTAACAAAAAGCACAAAATACCAGGAAAATGTCATAACTTTGAGCCTTTTAAAGAGGGCAGCGTAACACTTTGACTCAAGCTCCAACACAGGAAACTCAAACATTAACTCGTCTAGCAAACTGAGACACAAGGGAACTCAGCAAACCAACTGAAACACAAAAGGGGAGAAATCTAAAAAAAAAAAAAAGCCAGAAAACAAAGACAACAGCAAAGACTCAGAAGTCCTCAGAAGAGCACTGATTAGTCCTTTACACAGAGGGAAATACATCAGGTCAAATAAACAAGAAAACCTAAACCCAAGTTATAATTATCACAATATAATCAGGTCTGATAAAGCAAGAACTCTTTCTAAAGAATATCCACACAAGTTTAACAGCAATTCCAAAGAAACTAAGATTAAAAAAAAGAAATTATGAAGCTGAAAAGGCTCCCTACTTGTAAATGATGTTATGATAGCCCTCAGAGTATGTGACCTCAGCTACTACTACACCAAACCTGAGATCAATATCTGTAAAACTGGCTGAGTTAAAGCTGTTTCTGTGTTAGCTAAAGTCAGTTAGCCAAGGCAGCCATCTTGAACTAGGTGACTCTAAAAGTTAATCAGTAGTAGATAGACATCCAGTGGTTACTTTCTGACAGTTTCATTAAAATACATCCACTGATCCGTGAGATATTTTTCTGACAGACAGACTCTGAGAGGTAATGCCAAAGTTTTAGCAAAGATGTTGCAAAATGCGCTTGGCGTATGTGTTGTCAGTGACCCTCAGCTACTACCACACCAGATTACAGCTGAAAATCTGTTAAACTGATTGAGTTGTAGCCATTTTATACATACACCATTGTTTACATATTGCATATTACATCCTGCTTATGCATTAACTGCATTTCACTGTCTTGTATTTGTGAAATGTGTTGTTTCAATAAGGTGGAATCTAATCTAATCTAAATCTGTGTTCTCCAAGTAGCCACCTATAGAGTCAAAACATGCTAAAGAAATAAGCAAACATGTAAATAAAGATCCAGCCGCCCGGGTATTTGAACCCATTTAGGCTTCATTACAGTCAGTCACTCTTTAGAGTAAACCCTGTGACTCTGTTCAAAGTGTGGCTGCATTTTAAAAGTGATAAAAACATGAGAGAGACATGACAAGACCTGACAAGAGCTGATAATATCAGAAAACACAGACTGCAAAAAAATACCACTCTAAAGGCTTTAAAGCAGCCGCCAAACACTTAGAAACAGATTTATTTTAGCTGTTCTAGATGTTATGGAAATGTTTTTTCTGTCATAAACTGATAAAATGGTCTGAAAGGTCTTGTTAGGAAGATACAATGATGAAAGTGTGGAAAGGTTGATGCAGAAAACACACACACACACTATGTAAGACTTCTAATCAGCTTCAGGCTGCCCATCAACACTCTGCAGAGATGGTTTCATCACACAGGAAACGCTGCTCACTGAATCAAAGACCTGCGGGGGAAGAATAAAAAAGGTACAATGCAAAAACTTCCTTAGAAAAACTTTAGCTTTTCTGAAATCATTTTTATTTTCTGAAACAAGAGGAGAGTTATAAGAATGTGGTGCATCTGTCTGTTCATAGGCAGCAGAATAAAGCTCATAAAGAAAAGAACAGCCTTCATAGTTAAATAAAGTTCAAAAAGGACAACATGATCTGGTTTTAACTGAGAACCAGCTAACGTCTGATTGCTGCCAACTTGAAGTGGCTTGAACAGGAACTTCCTGCTGTCAGATGAATCCAGCTCACTCATTTTTAGAGGATAGAAGCTGATTTAGTTGCAGCTGCTCCCCGGTGTAAACATATACAAAACTGACTTATTTATGTTTACTGTAATTTAAACTCTAGGGCCATCAATCTAGTTCTGTAATCATAGTTTTATGGGTCTCAACACAATCCAGGTTGAGCTTCTGACCAGCAGAGTGTCAGAATATCATAACTATTCAAATTTTGGTCACTTCTTCATCTTCTATCTTCAGAAAAAAGGGGCACAGAGAGCTAAAGTGAGGAAACAGTGTGCTGCTGTTCGTATGAGGATGTGCTGTGGAGGAGAAACTGCAGGATAAGATGATCACATCATGTTGGGGGGTTCAGTTCTGTGAACAAGTGCGCCCCCTGTAGGACGGCTGAGAACCAGGCAGCGGCTGTTCCTTCAGTCCATTACAAGTTAAACATGACTTCCAGCTTCACACACAGCTCGTTGGGAAAATAAAATACGGATAAATACAAATGTGGAAGAAGGGTCATAACGCAAACAACTTTAAAAAAAGGCAACAAGAAGTTTTATTCACTATTCTGGCTTCTGTTGTGTCACTAGATGGCGCTGTCAGGCCTTTAGCTTCACTGCTGTTCTGAGAGAAAGGTGGACTACATCTATCTATCTATCTATCTAACTAAATTAAAGTTTTCAAGTCTGTGCTTCTTTCTCACTCAGACAGTTTTGCTCCTCATCAATTCCTGTTAAAAAAGCTTTACTACTTGTAACATCTTCTTGGTAGTTTTCAGCACGTGCCCTCATGTTTAAAACGGTAAATAATTGTTCAGAGTGCACATTGTTCAGACATTGATGGACGTGGTGACCCCGAGGTGCACAACACAGCTCCAGACAAAACACTGCATCATTTTAAGAGACGAAACAGAGACGAAAAGACTTCACATAATACACAAAAAGGACTTAATGAATCACAAAAAAAATGCAACTGCTTCTTGCAAAACAAAATCTAAAATGCTAGTAGCATTTTAGGGTAAAATTGATGTTTTTACCTGTTGCAATATATTGAAAAAATGTTCTTGTAATTATTTTGACTTTTGAGATGAAATGATGCAGAAAATGGCTTTAAATCCCTGCAGCAGATCCTTTATGTGATCAACAGAACTGTTTCTATAAATTGTAAAAGTAAAAAGAGAAAATGAACACATTTTTCTGTTCAAATCAACAACTTCCACACACTGAGAGTAGTTAACGGTTAACAAACTTTAACTACCAATGACCATGTTCTGTTAGAACTGAAACCAACAGGTTCCCTGTCTGGATAGTTATCAACACTAAAGGTCTCGTTTAATTAAATAATTTGGGTGGACTACTTTCTTCCACCTTCAAAAATAATAAAATTAGAAACATCTTGTCCCAAAATGACGCAGGAGAAAACTGCTCCATGCATTCATCACATTGAGGCTGGACGATTGTAATTTATTATCAGGAGGTCAGTAAAACTCTCTGAAAAAGGTTCTGGTTCTGGTTCTGCTGGAGGTTTCTTCCTGTTAAAAGAGAGCTGCTCCTTTCCACTGTGGCTGACGGGCTGCTCAGGATGGAGGATGGCGATGAAGTGCAGATTTGATGCAATCAGACATTTAATAACATATCAGTGTGTGAATGAGTTGTATTACTGCAGAACTGATCTGGATCTGAACTGGTTTTATCTGCTGCACAGCGTCCCAACAGACATCTGTTGTCAACTGGCACCACATAAATTAACCAAAATTGAAAACGGAATTACAAAAACAGTTCCATATTTATTGCAAAATATTTTTGTACAGAATACAACTTGAAAAAACAAACAAACAAAACAAAACAAAAAAAAAAACAAACATCAACATAGGAGGAATACACAGTAAGGCAAACATTAGAACTCCAAGAGTTGAACTGTACAAACACCAACAGTAACATTTGCTGCTTTATTTGTCTTTTTATACATAAACTGTTTACCGCTCTCACAACAAACTCCTTAAAGGAGAGAAAAATAAAAGAAATTAAAACAGTTTCTCCATGTTTTCTGAAACATTATTGCCTTGCCTGTAAACCCAACAACTTTAAACACCAATGAACAATCCTTAAATACTGAAACTTTGATAAGAAACATGTCCCTTGATTGATAGTCTCACAAAATATAAATATATATATATATATATATATATATATGTATAGTTGTAAAAAGCTCCAAATTGATAATATGTGAATGAGTGGTTCAGAGCGCTACTCCCGAAGCTAGAACTACATTAGCTCACACACCTGGTGTAGATTTAATACTTCAGAACCTGAATCAAAACAGAAAGTAAGGTTTGTTTTTATTTTACATCACACTGCTGAAATAACTGAGCCCTCACTTGAACTTTGTGGGGTTAGGAATAGTGTGTCTTGGTAACTCGGGACGTGCACGTTCATGCACATCCTCATGCGATTTGGCACTGATGTAAGAGTTCATTTTTTTCCCCATAGTAAACCACGTAGTACATCTTGGTTCTTCTAGCTCTTTCTTTTTATATATTTATATATGTATTTTTTTTCTTTTTACATAAAAAAGGCAAAGTGAGACAGGATATATATTTCCCCCCTCCCAACATTCAAATGTACATCTTTAACATTGGCTCTCCCAAAATTTGGGATCTAATGAAGACGTAAAAACTTTCCTATCTCTGAAAGTTTAATATAGAAAATCAAAATTAAATTAAGATTAAAATAGATATGATTTTTTTTGTTGTTGTATGCATAAGCCCTTCAAGAAAACACACCAACACTTAGAGAGGAGGAAGTCGACGTACAATCCAGAACTTCGAAGGAGAAAAGGAAGGGTTTCTTCTCAAATACTTGACCGGTAAAAGGTAGATGCAGAACTCAGACAGCAACAAACAGCTTCATGTTTCTGCCCGTCTGATCTTACAATACATCTGGTAAAAAAATAAACTAAAATAAATAAATAAACCTTAACTAAACTATCCTCTTTTAAAGGGAGAATCCGGTGACACACAAACAAGTAGAGACTGACAAGGTTCTTCAAAAACACAATCAGAAATAAAGCTAATGAGCTCTTCTGAGAGGCTCTGGGGATATTTTTACCTCTGCAGAGGATGGTCTGTGAACAGGATGACTCAAATATATAGATGGATTTCCATGAAAAGGTAACCAGAAATGAGAAATGGTTCAAGTGTGAAATGAAAAATGCAACTGCAATTCAGAAAAGGTTGGGACGATGTGTAAAACGTAAATAAAAACTGAATGCAATGATTTGCAAATCTCACAAATGGAACAATGGAACATAGTAAATACTAAGAAATTATACCATTTGTTGGAAGAAAATAAGACGTGTTGTTCAAAAAACCTGTATTTACTTTTCTGCATTGATGTTGCCTTTCCTGATGTGTAAGCTGCCCATTGCAGTGGCACTAATGCACCCCCATACCATCAGAGAGGCAGGCTTTTAAACTGTGCGCTGATAACAGGCTGGATGATCCCTTTGGTCTTTAGTATGGGGGACGTAGTGAGGTGGTTTCCAAAAAAAATTCAAATTTCAATTTGTCTGACCTCCGATCAGTTCTTCTCTTTGGTCCAGAGAAGACGGCCGCGTTTCTGGATGGTGTTCACATCTGGCTTCTTCTCTGCCTGATAGAGTGTTTACAGACAGTGATCTGTGGAAGTGTTCCTGAGCAGAACAGAACCAGGACTTGTTTTTGGGGGCCCCAAGATCACCAACATCCAATACTGACTTTCAGCCTTTTGTCCTATGAGCTCAGAGGACAAAAGGCAGATTCTTGAAATCTTTTGATATTATTATGAAATTCTTTCCTTCTTTTTAGTGAGGAACTTTATTCTGAAATGGTTCCACTTTATTTAGACAGTTTTTCTCAGTCTGGTGAACCTCTGCCCATCTTTACTTCAGAGAGATTCAACCTCTAAAATGTTCTTTTTATATCCCGTCCTCTTACCGACCTGCTGCCAATTAACCCAATTAGTTGCAAACTGCTCCTTCAGCTGTTTCTTATTCTTAATTCTGTCGCCTTTTGTTGCTGCTGTCCCAACTTTTTGAGGTGTGCTGCTGCCATAAAATTCAAAATGACCTTATTTTAAAAAAAAAAACTGTTGAATTTTTTAGTTTCAGCATTTTATTTGCTTACTATGAATAAAATTATGGTTTATGAGATTTACAAATCATTGCATTATGTTTTTATTTACATTTTACTCAACATCCCAACTTTCTCAGAACTTGGGTTGTGTTCAGTGCAGATCTGGATACGATAAGGTCAGTTATTGCAGACATGATTGAGAATATAATTTGAGTTTCTCCAGTACTGACAAATTCATCACTGCTTCTTCCTCTTAGTGACCCACTGTCATCATCCTGTTCTGTTATGATGCGTGTGTGTGGTTTTGGAGGTGTATCTTTGAAACATCGATGGATATCCCGAGTGCTTTCAATGATTCAATACCCTGAGTAGAGGACGTAGGCTTGGGGTGAACTTCAGTAGAAACAGAAACTTTTTTTTTTTTGCCAAGCAAAAAACATCTGAAAAGGACATTAATAATTAAAACCACCTTTCAAGCATAAATAAAAACCTGTACTCATACATACACTAAAAACCACAAAGACAACCAGAGAAATAAAATCACAAATTAATGACAACACAGTCATTTTCAGCTTTACAATATGCATATACTCATGCATTTATAGTGTCCATTTCCCTTTGCAGACAGACAAGTGGTTTGGGATTAGAAAGCTATATACCAACCCTCTGCAGAGACTAACGGTGATTATTAAGAGTTTGATACGAATGAGAGCAAATGTAATTCACAAGCTGAGGAGAAAGAGGATGAGAACTGATCTCATTACAGACTTGTAAACAGAAGACGCCAGAAAGCCACCGAGGATGATGGGTAACAGACATCCACATGAAGCAGCAAAGATCAGACAGACTGCAGGAGTTCAGAAAAAAAAAAAAAAGTGGTAGGAGACGTTTTTCTCCCACCTTACCGATCAGAGGATTCAAAGATGCAGCGTCACCTCGTGACTTCGCTCCGTCGGCTTCATCTCGGACTCTGTTCTGGAACAGGAAATTAAATCAAAAGTGATCAATGGGTTTCTGTCTGTGCTGCTCGAGAGGAAAATGAACCAAAACGTAACAAACACTGGACTCTCAGCAATGTAACACGGAGAAAAGCCGAGTGAGCGTTCCATCCCCGTGCAGGACGGCGACTGGCAGATATGGGGGCATCGAACGTGATCTGCCCCCCCACCCCCGCCTCTCTGCAGCCCCCTCCTGTAATCCTCTTTGTGCCGTCAGGACCTGCGAGGTCCAGAGCAGCTCAGACAAACAGCTGGATCCGCTCGCGGATGGTCTGCCGGCAGATGGGGCAGGTCTTGAGTGCGGCGCTGCAGTCGATGCAGGAGGCGTGTCCGCACTGGAAGACCAGCTTGATGTGGTTGTCGATACAAATGGGGCAGGTGATGCGCTCCTCCATCTGGCGGTAGCGAGACTGGAGCTGCTCCAGCAGGTTGTGCTGCTCCGAGTTCTCGGTACCGGGGCTGCAGTCCACCTCTGTTTGGTCTGTAGAGCGAGGCCATCAGACAGAGTCAGTTTCAGGTGTGTGCAGAGAAATTCATACAAGATGAAACTGGTGCTAATGGTTGAATAACAACAAGGTTGTAACCTGCACACACAGAACAGGAAGACTCTTATTTGTTCACTGCATAAAACACACAGTTGCTTTTAAATAGAAGCTGCGCCCCACTGAGACTTTAAGATTAGAGCCCCTGTTTGAAGTCATGAGCTAAAGCTAGTCCCAAAACTAACAGAGTTAAAGGCCGAGCATTCTCTGAATAAATGCCTATTACCCGCTGCCTTTCATGCCAGAATTTTAAACTAAGATCATCTTATGTGAAGAAATGACAGAGTTGGACGATGCTCAGTTATTACCAAAGCAAATTTTAGCTCAGTATCTGAAAAACTGACTGAGTTGTAGCCATTTTTGTGATTGCCGAGAATGCTTTTCTATGGCAGCCATCTTCAAATCGGGTTGATGCGAAAAGTTAATCAGTTGTTGATGATTACTTTCTGAGAGTTTCATTAAAATCTGTCCGTAGGTTCATAAAATACTTTACTAACAGACAGACAAACACACACACAGAAACACAGGCGATTACAAGACCGTCCACCTTTAATGGCAAAGGGTTATAATAACAAACAAAAGGATTCTTCATACCTTGTCGTATTTTCTTAGTGATTGTGACCTGACATTTGATGCATTTCTTCATACGATGGGCACATTCTGGTAAGACAAAATTAATTTCAGCCAATAGTTTAATAGCGAAGCTAATATTTCACTTAAAAAACAAAAAAAGGTTAAAACAAGCTGAGACACAGGTTATCTGGACAAGCGAAGATCCGCTCACCTTCACAGGCCACGCTGTGCTGGCAGGGGCAGAAGAGAACCAGCAGAGCCAGTTCAGAGCAGATGAGGCATTCACTGGGCCCTGCCGGCGTGGGAAGAACCAGGTTGGTCATGGTGTTGGGTGTCGTGTGGACCCGCCGCAGGCTGGCACTGCTCAGGCCTTGTCCACATGTGATGGCCTGCAGACGCTGCAACCTGGCAAACAACAAACAGCTGTAAAAACATGTCCAAATAAACTCCCACAGACCAAAAAAATAAAAGACCAAAAATATTGTCCAGCTGTTTTAAAAATTTCTGCCCCGTTTTTGTGAAACACGTACCGGTACTTCTCAGAAAAGCCCTTGATGAGCTGCAGCATGGCGCTGTCTGCCACTAGATCCAGAGGACTCTTGCCCTTGTGGTTTGCGTAGTTGATATCAGCTCCTTCCTGCGCTAAAAAGCAGGCAAGGGCCATGCCAACGTTCAGCTCCGTGTTCCCCAGAAGGCCCGAAGAGTTCAGCTGTGGACCCAAATGATGAAGATGAAAAGGGAAAGAAGAGACAAAAACAGACAAAGTTAAAACCAACTATATTCTGAAGCTGATTCTATATTACAAACGTTGTTTTAGTACATAATGGAAGAAATGAAGTAAACGATTAAAGGCCTTGTATTCCTTGACCAAATGCATATCACCCGCCACCTTTCATGCCAGAGCGTTAGACAAAGATCCTCTTATGATGAGAAGGGATGGAGTTGTAGCTTTTTTGGTCAAACCTTGTAAATACTGTGAGATCTTGTGTGCTCCATTAGTGCTTGAAGTAGATGTTGAGAACAACTCTCAGCTACTACCACACAAAACTGAGCTCTATATCTAAATCAAACTGAGCTCTAGGCAGTTTTGTGTAGGCTAAGGTCAGCTGTGGCGGCCATCTTGAATTGGTTTGACTCTAAATGTTAATGAGTTGTAGATGTACATCCAGTGATTACTTTCTGAGAGTTTCGTTAAAATCTGTCCTCTGGTTCATGAGATATTTTGCTAACGCTACAGACAAATGAACAAACACACACAGATGAGCAAAACCACGATTCTTGAGCCTTTGGCTGCAGGTGTTAAACTCAAGGACACAAGGAAACTGAGCATCACAAACGTAATGACAGTAAATCAGTGCAGTCCAGCACATAAACCCACATCTAATCACCACGGAAGAACTCCCTCAACAACTCATCTGCTGACAGCGGCCAAAACAGCTCTGAGCACTTAAGTCTACCCACCTTCATGGCTCTGTGTGTGTGTGTGTGTGTGTGTGTGTGTGTTGGCTTGGCAGGTGACCAGGATGCTGAGTGGAGCTGCAGTGTTTGTGGTCGTGGAAAGGACGTATCGGACTGTATTTAAACTGTTTGTATAAAATGGTTTATAAGAGAGGAAAGAGTCAAGGTCTCCTAATGAAAAGTGTTCAGCTTGTTCATTTGGAGGTAACGACTCTCTGAAAAGCAGAAAAAAGTGAGATTTTATCTTGAGAAATCAACATTCTGGAGCTCATCGTCTGGGTACAATTACAACAACATCCCAGAATGAGAAATCCTGCAAGGAGGATTTAAAGTCACTCTAATCAATATATTGATTTTGTGTTTTTCAGTGCAAAACCTCTGATAGTACGTGGAAACTAAAATGAGGGTGAATGACGGCCTGTTAGTCATAATGTTTGAATCTCGAAATGAAAGTTTCCATTAAGCTGCAGATTTTCTAACTGAAATTATGTTAAGAGAATAATTTTAGTCCAAAATAAAACAAACTACACAGAACAAAAAACAGAAAAAGAAATGTAATAATAAAGACCAATAAATTAAAAAAGCTTATATTTTCCTATTATATGCATTCCCCACTCATCCAAACAGATCAGATCACACAGCATTTAAAACTAAATTTTACCCTCCACACCTAATACACATAATATGTTACTATTTTGTGCTTTGAGCTTATTTCACCCCAAAGTCACAAAGCAGTCATCAAAACCAGTGTAAATAAACTCCAAACTCACATTGGTAAATGGTTCACACCTCTATAGCTTTTTTCACCTCTCAAGGTTTTGCAAAGTGCTTTACAATGTTTCTCTTTCACCCAGACGTTTATACCTTTTTCACTATATACAGCACTTTTATATTCTCACTCATATTGGGGACATTAAGCTGGAGATCGAACCCTCGATCCTCCGACTGGATGACCTCCTTACCACTGGGCCAAAGTCGACCCCCCCCCCCCCGACGTATGTTTCATTGTGTCACAACGCCTCAGCGAGCTTCCTGCTAGCTGCGCCATTATGTTTGATATTGCTGCATGACCTGTTTTATATTCCTTGGATGAGTAGTCCGTCCAATTCTCTGACATCATGATTAAGACTTCCTCTGGGGGTGGAAAAAAAAAAAAAACCTGGTGTGTTTACACGGCTCTTCTAAATTTATCGCATACGTTCCATCTTCAGCTCCATCCAAATCTATATTACCAAGTGGACCATCTTCCCCTCACTCCCTTTATTACACCATTAGTCTCTTGCCAATACTTTCTTTGGAGAAAATTAATCTTTCAAATTCACATAGCAGTAAAACTATCAATTTGCTCTTATAAAAAGTCAGACACTGTAGCCGTAACCTGCTTTAAGTTATAATTAGTGCCACTTCTCTGCACTCTGACCTTATTACTTTTCCTCAGTTAATCCCACCATCTTGTCCTGCTTATTGAACTCAAGTCCTTTCTCCTCAGTTAACACGCTTTAAATCCGTGTCACCTGACTCGCCTCTTTCCCCTCTTTTTACCTTTCATCCTGTTGTTTACCTGGAAAACCAGCTACTCTAACTCACTCACGTGAAATTAACACAGAAGACTAAACATTTACTTTATTAATCAATTCCTACAGTATTTCTTCAGTCTTTTTTATTCTTACCTGATTGAACCCTCCTTAGGACCACATTAAAGAGTCTGTGTTTTAGTTTAATTTAAACTTGTCAGGTTACTTATTTACGAGCTCATTTAACCTAGGATTACCTCTCTGAGAATTTTCTTTCTGTTTATGGTTTTGTAATTGTCACTGACCCTAATTAACCATTTCCCAGTTATTATGCATGTCAAATTACGAGGTTTTAGTGAAAAAAATCCCAGAGGGCAAATACTGTCCAATATTTGTTCTAAAATATCCGGCAATATAAGAGGTTTGCCAATCTGCCAGAAACTCGTTAAAACTGCTTTCAAACTTAACAAGACTGTAGCAATAATATCTGTAGGAAAGACAGCTCATGACGGACAGATCCATACTTGTTCTGCCTTCAGATTTTTCCCACAGTAGACTATCTCCCTGTCACCTAATGGTCTTTGATAGGTTAAATCTGTTTCCCCATGAGATCATATAAGATCAGCATTACTTCCTGATTGACCCCTCTGGTATAACCATGGGAAAATGTTTCTCCTGGGAGACGTGTGAATATTTTCCACTCTATAGTGTGACCATGTTTGAGATTAAACTAATTATTTGTGGAGCTTCTACTTACCATTTTAATGCGGGGTTCAGAATTAAGAACTCATGTTGTTTGAGCCCATAGACTGTTTATATTAATAGACTGAGTACCTCCGCCTTCTCTCATTGTTGGGAATTGAAAGCATTTTATGGGAGCTGCCATGTTGTATTTTTGGAACCAGTCAATACACTAGGGATGTTGGGCTTTAAGGCCCACGCACAGTCATAGTCCTTTCTTTTAAGCATGAAATAACTTATTACTCCTAAACATGAGAAAAATTATTATTTGAACATATAGCAGCAAGGTAGGAACAACGTTAACTAATAAGATTCGATGCCTAAAAACAATCTGAGGTGTTTTTTGGTTAATTTGTTTTACCAGGGGCAATGTTTTGTTTGTTAACAGAACGTGGACAGATCCTAAAACTTGCACTGGAACCCGTCTACAGGGAAGCTGGTCACGTTCCAGCTTCAAATTCCGGGTTCCTATTGGAGGTCTAGATGTATTCGGTCTGTGTTTGAGCGTGGCAGTAGCCATAGCTGCACCCATCCTTAAATCTTTTCGAACTGTAATTTGAGTTGCCTTTTTAGTTTAACAAGCCCAAGCAATATAAAAACCTCCGCAGTAATGCATCCTTTAACAACCACAGCCCATTTGCAACAAGAGATTAATGCAGAAATCTATACCTTCAGCTGGCTTGGTGAAGTAGAGCAAAAACAGTCAAATAATTCCAACACTCCAAATCTCATTGCTTTAATAATTTCTATTTCAATAAATCCTAATAGTGACTGTGACTATGACTAATAAGTTTATTACGGTGCTGTCCCACCCTAATATTCCCCATCATGTCTCACCCTGCAGTAGAGTGAAGTGGACGAGCACCCCTCGCTGCTCTCCTCGGTGCTGCTGGTTCCCACTGAGGGACTGAGGACAACGTTGGCCAGCTGAGGGCGAAGGAGGGTCACGTGCATGGCTGTGTCTCCATCCTCGTCCTCCATGTTCACGTCGGCGCCCTCGTCCACCAGCAGCTGCACCAGGTCTGTGTGGCCCTGCGTCACGGCCAGCTGCAGCGCCGTCTGGTTCCGGTTGTTGCGGATGTTGATGTCACAGCGTCCCTGTGAGGGACAAAAAGAATAATCTAATTAAAACCTTTAATTTACAAAGTAGGAGTAACTAGGAGTTTAATGTGGATTTGAATGAATAAAAACTAAAATCTCTGATTTGCTCTTATTCAGGCTCACCTCCTTGATGAGCACCTCAGCAACATCTCTGTGGTTGTTGAGAGCAGCCAGGTGAAGGGCAGAGAAGCCGTCCTCCTTTTTAACGTCCACTAGCTGTCGTGCTCGGGCGAGGATTTTTTCTGTGGCCCTGAAGGGAGGACAAACAACAGAGCACTTGATTAGACACAGCATGGTTTAATTTAAAGAGCCCTTATTTGCTCATTTACAGACTCTTGGTTTTATGTACACTTTAAATAGAAAATGGACAAAGCAACCATGATGTGCTTTATTACTTTCAGTCTTAAATTCAGCATTTAGCTTTCAGCATTTTTGATATCAGAAAGGATGTGAAAGCAATGGAACTACGCCAGGATGATAATGCTAAATTATAAAAATTAAAAGCACTTCTCCAGAAGGTTTTTACTTCTTTGAGCTGATAATTAAATCAAATTAAGCTTCAATTCAATCTTTAGATGGACCATAATGGACACTTAAATTACACAGACTGTACTTGAAGACGGGCATTATTCAAAAATATTTCATTAATGCTAAGTAAAAAAAAAAAAAAAAAAAAAAAAAAAAGCATTTTTTTTATTTTATTTTATTTTTTTACATAGTTATATGGTAGAAACATTATGAAATTTCTGCCAGAAGTCTTGGAGCTATCTGCTGGGGCTCTTTTTTCTTGCAGATAACCATAAAATTCTATGTAAGTAAATGTGATATGCAAATTTACAGAAAGGTAAAAGTTTATAAAATAGCATTCATTTAAATTTCTATGATTTTTTTCATCATTATTATTGAATTTGTTTTAAAATGGCTTTCATACAAGTTGTTGGCTCATCAGTCTGGTTAGAAATAAACTATTAAACTCCAAAGTGAGGCCATTTAAAGAGCTATCTACAACAGGTGAGATATGAATAATTCATAACTTTTCAACAGAAGCCCGTTTAAAAAGATGTGAATTATCACTTTATGCAGGGGTCTGAAACCTGCAGCTCTGCAGCCACATGTGGCTCTTCTGACCCTTTGCAGAAGCTCTTCATAACTCAGATTTGAGTAAAATCTTCATCTAAACTGACTAAAAGAAGTTTTCCAGTCCAAACTTTTTGCAATAAGTTTGTAATACTTACAGCAAAATTATACTAATAATTTAAGTTATTAAGATTTTGTCATTTTGAAAACTAATAATAAGTGATAATGAAACTTAATACATTAAAACTTAAGTTTTTTTATCTTAATTTTAAGCTCAAGTAAATTTTGAGGCTCTATACAAACGATAATTAGTACAAGAGATGGTAAAAGTGGCTGTGGAATGACTTTCCATGATGATTAAAAGACTATTTTATGCCAACATTTAACATCTAGGATGCCACTTTTATCATCATTTTATTCCAAATCAGAGAAAATGGTGACCTTCTGTCCGGATGAACACCAGTGCAGACTGTATGACATATACAGGTGCTGGTCATAAAATTAGAATATCATGAAAAAGTAGATTGATTTCAGTAATTCCATTTAAAAAGTGAAACTTGTATATTATATTCATACATTACATACAAACTCATATATTTCAAATGTTTATTTCGTTTAATT